>NW_027212946.1:0-49699 GCF_030788295.1 Drosophila virilis | reverse complement strand
AACAGCTATTTTCACTTCGCCCCGTAACATTCCCCACCCCGTAATTCACGAACGTCCGTGCAGTGTGTTACCAACTTTAATGTCAAGCTTAGCTAGCTTGACGGCGGGGCGAGTAATAATTCCATCGGCGGTTCGCACCACGGCATTTCGGACCTGGCCATCCTTTGAACGGTGCACGTCTACGACCACTCCTCTTGTCCAACAGTTTCGCTTGGCACCATCGTCCACTATTAAGACGATGTCGTCGACTGATATTGGTTCGAGTGGCGGTTGAAACCACTTATTACGTCTGGTGAGTGTAGGCAGATACTCGCGCAGCCAGCTCTTCCAAATTGGTCAGCCAATTGACTGGCGACTCGGAAGCCTCGTGCCAAGCTAGCTCCGCCTTGCTCCCGTAATCCTCTCTCACGCAATCCGCTTGAATGACCTATAAGAAAACGATTTGGAGTCAGGGCTTCGGACTCAGATGTCTCCAAGGGAACATAAGTGAGTGGCCTTGAGTTGAGCACGCTTTCTACGTCAGCCAATGCTGCTCGTAGCACCTCCTCTCGTAACCCAGAAGGCGGCAGAATTTCCGACAGTATTGACTTTGTAGAGCGCACCATTCGTTCTCACGATCCTCCCATGTGGGGTGATCCTGGCGGGATAAAGGTAAACTCGAGTTCTGGGTACTGTCGCTCGGTCAGAGCCGGCGATATACGTTCAATTTCATTTTTTAATACTCTGCTAGCGCCTCTGAAATTTGTGCCAATGTCCCACAGCATTAATACGTAGAATGCCCGAGTCATCCACATAATGGGAGCACTTAAACAGCAAGCTTTTGCGATCGGTTAATCGGCGCCCCGACCTTAAGCAGGTGATCTCACTATAAATCTCCTCTTTTTGACAAATCTGGATAAAAATCACATCCATTTCATTGCTTCTTTTCAGCATGGTACAACATGTTTAATGCAGGGCCTATTTCCGATTGTGGCCACTGCGATACTTCTAGATACAAAAATGGTGGTCCATTGAACCACCTGGTTGAGCCATGAATTTGAGGCTTTTTGGTCCATTTCTTACCATCGTCTGCCACGTTTTGAGCCGATGGTACCCATCGCCAGCTGTCACCATCTGATTCTTCTAAAATCTCTCCTATCCGAAGCGCTACGAAACTTTCGAGCATCGGACCGGTTCAGTTCCATTCGAGGTATGGACACGGGCTTTAGGGATGCTACTCTCGTTTTCGAGGCGACCAAACTGAAATGTACTTGGCCATCAAGTTCAGCCCGCAAAAATACAACTGCGGCGTAAGCATTCATACTTGCGTCAACGAATGTATGCATCAGCACAGCCTGGGCTCGGCTCACCCACTTCATGCACCGTGGAATGCGGACGGCATTCAAATTTGAAAGTAGATCAAGCCAGTGTTGCCAATCGGCTTCGCCTTCGTTGGTGAGGTCGTCATCCCATCCGATATTGGATCGCCATATGTTCTTAAAGAATCCTAGCAGCCCGAGTGGGTCGAAAATAGACATGATCACACTCAGAACACGTCTTTTAGTTGGGCGCTCCTTAGATACCTTCGCGAGCAAGTTCGGCGTCACCACAAACGTCAACAGATCTTGTCCAGGTTGCCACCACAGGCCTAAGACCTTCTCTTGCGCTTCATCATGAGCGCTGATACGCTTGTCCAACTCCTCACAGTCGTCTTCCAGCGCCTGTATAACTTGCTTCGAATTTGCTGTCCGGCGGCGCATCTCGAAGCCGCCACTAGCATGAATCCTTTTTACAGTCTCAGCTAACTGTATCATTTCAGCTCCAGTATCCACTGCAGCCAGTCGTCGACAAATGTGTTTTCGCAAATCGCCTTTACGGCATCCGGATGCTCCGCTACAAACCGTTCGGCATTGCGATTCTTGACGTAATTTGCTAGAGCTGGCGAGCAGGATGCTCCAAACGTCATAACTTGCATAACGTATGTTTCGGGGAAGCGTGACGAATCTCCATCACGCCAGAGAAACTTCTGTGCCGGTTGGTCTTCTTGGCGCACCTTGACTTGATGAAACATTTCCCATATGTCGCCGGATACTGCGATAGGACGCTCTCGGAGTCGTATTAGCACCCCCATCAAGGATGCTAGTGTATCTGGACCTTTCAACAAACAATCGTTCAGCGACATGCCACTAACTTTGGCAGCCGCATCCCAAGCCAGGCGCGTCTTTTTCTTGTTCGGATTGGTGACTGTAAAGATAGGAAGAAACCACGATGTAGTGTTAGCTACTAACTCACTAATCTTCAACCGGCGAATATATCCCTTCTGCTTGTAATCGTGCATCGTGTTCATCATGAACTCTTTCAGTGGTGGTTCTTTTGACATCTTTGCCTCTAAACATTTCAGGCGCTTAACAGCCATCTGATAAGAGTTTGGCAGGTGCATGCATTCGAACCTCCATAACAGTCGGGTCTGCCAGCGCTTTTCGTCTTCCAGATAGGTTGTTGTTGCCTCCATAATCTGCATAGAGCGTTCGTCCTCTTTGGATCTCAGCGGATGTGAGGAAACGCTCACACCTAGTGACTCAATTGAAAAATAGTTCTTCAGAGCTTCATCCATCCCACGCGCCGCACTGCACTGGCAAATATGTAGCAGCCGTGGTGCTGTCACCCACAATGGGGCGGCCATATACGGCGCATCCTAGTCTGCTTCGCGCTGCTATGACGTTTTCACCTTCTCGTATCTCCAAGGGTGCAGTTATTTTGATATTGTCTAAGCCAATGATAAGCTGAGCCTTGACGTTGTTATACGGCAGAATAGGAAGCGTAGATAAGTGCTTCCGAGACTTGAGCAACTGTGGCCCGATACTTTGCTCTGGTAAGTCCAAGTTCGCTATTGTTGGCACGTTTTTTAAGGCATACTTTATTGCGTTATGTTCTGGAGCTAAAAAGGTTAACAGCCACGGACATCGACTCAGGTTCATTCTTGGTTATGTCCCCTGTCCATTTAAGACACAGCTGGGTCGCAGGACCATCTAATTTCAGCTCGTCTGCAAGCGCTCTTTCTATTAACGTACACTCAACTCTTTCATCCACTAATGCATAATGCGCGCACGCTTTTTGATTTACTATAGAGCGTGATTGGAACATATCGAAACAGTGTCTTACTTGCGGAGCTGCCGTGAAACATAACGGCAGACTCACTTGCCTTAATCCAGTGGTTGCTACCTGGCCCGTGTGCTCGACTTAACTACCACTCATGGTAGGCGTATGCTGCAGCACATGGTGCGTTGACTCGCAACCATCTACATGACACTTCTTCTTTGATTTACACTGTTGTGCACGATGACGTAGAAAGCAGCAAAAACAGAGCCTCTTTTCCTTAACAAGTTCCCAGCGCTGATTCATACCCATTGATCTGAAGTTGTCGCAATCTGATAGACAGTGGTTACCGGCGCACTTCGCACATGAAACCCTCTCCTGTTCCTGTTGTGAACGTTGTTGCTGAGAACCCTCAGGGCTATCTACCGTGTTGTGCACAAAAATTTGATCTCTAGTGGTTTTCGCGAAGCTCTTCTTTTCGTTATCAGCCAGTGGTGTCTCGTATGGCGTGACCATAGTGGCGCACATTGCCACATTGAACAGCCAATGGCCGCTATCGTTGCGCAGTAGTTTTGGACAGCTAGGGCCAGTCGGATAACGGTGTTCAAGTTGTCCGACTTTATTGCTGGTTCCTCTCGGAGCTTTTGCTGCAGAGCAGCATGTACTATTTCAGAGCGGCTATACAACATTCGCAATGTGCCTATAACATACGGCACTGTAGCTGGGATCAAAAGTTTTCCACGCACCGCATCCAGGGGTTGCCCTCTGAGGTATTTCTGAAGCCTGATGAGATATCTCTCTGTGGATTGCTCATAATTGCTGATAAAGATGAACCACTCCTCTGGTTTGCCTGTAAAAATTGGTAAGTCTTGGCTGATGACATGTCGCGCGCTGATTTGCGCAGGTGTCAGCGATCCATTCCACGGCGTCGCATTATTACAATGCACATTGTCATTGTCAATTGCTGCCGCGGCACGCGCTCATTCGATCTATTGAGCGCTCCCAGAGCTGTATGGCCCATGTACGCGGCAGTACTGTGCTCCGTAGCCTGGTTAAACAGCGCCGTATTTGCTTGATATGGCAAACTGGGGTATACACTCCAATTAGGCGCAACCTGTTTCTGCTTGTAGATCACGTTCTGGTATCCCAAAGGGTCGTAAAGAGCTCCCACTTTCTCAGTTCTTTGCTGCATTGGTGTTGAACTTTCCCTTGGACCAGTAGCAGCGGACGACGTAGACGGACAGCCGCTATAAGTTTCTATGGTTGCTGCCCCGCTACCTTTTTCTACACCGGCGACTTTATCTGTCCCGTTGACCATGCCGTTACAAGCGTTGCAGTTCCACCGGGTTGAATACTACTTGTCGTCCTTCTCGCACTTGCATCTTGTTCATCACCGTCAGCCATCTCGCCACACCAATACTATGAAATCCGCTTTGAGGTTATGGCTGCTAAGTGTGAGTCTAGCTCTTGTACCACGTGTCTCTCTATGGGAAGCTAAGGTTGTGACTTTGCAAGTCGCTTGCTTCGTAGAAATCTCCGCCGTAGCAAAGAATCCCTCGGACACTCTCTGCTGCAGAGAATATTTCAGAATGTTGGCACCGAGACTCGTGCTGGGGCGCGTATTCGGCAGGGATTCTTGCGTCGAAAGAAACAACTCGATTCAATTCGATTCGTACGAGGCAGTACGATATAATATAATTCGAACGCTGAAATCTTTATTATTCTTTAATTATTTAACAACCTATATTTTACATGATTATGAGACCTACATTCGTGCTCCGCACGCGCTTCTGTTCTCTTTAACTTCTGTTCAGCTGCAAGCACAAAACGAAAATGAACCTCGACAAAAATGCAGCTTGTGCTAACGGTGCGCTTCCAGTGTAAGCAGCGAGGGCTGCTTACAGAAAAAATGCGACACCCAGTAGGACTTAGTCAACAGCTATTTTCACTTCGCCCCGTAACATTCCCCACCCCGTAATTCACGAACGTCCGTGCAGTGTGTTACCAACTTTAATGTCAAGCTTAGCTAGCTTCGGACCTGGCCATCCTTTGAACGGTGCACGTCTACGACCACTTCTCTTGTCCAACAGTTTCGCTTGGCACCATCGTCCACTATTAAGACGATGTCGTCGACTGATATGGTTCGAGTGGCGGTTGAAACCACTTATTACGTCTGGTGAGTGTAGGCAGATACTCGCGCAGCCAGCTCTTCCAAATTGGTCAGCCAATTGACTGGCGACTCGGAAGCCTCGTGCCAAGCTAGCTCCGCCTTGCTCCCGTAATCCTCTCTCACGCAATCCGCTTGAATGACCTATAAGAAAACGATTTGGAGTCAGGGCTTCGGACTCAGATGTCTCCAAGGGAACATAAGTGAGTGGCCTTGAGTTGAGCACGCTTTCTACGTCAGCCAATGCTGCTCGTAGCACCTCCTCTCGTAACCCAGAAGGCGGCAGAATTTCCGACAGTATTGACTTTGTAGAGCGCACCATTCGTTCTCACGATCCTCCCATGTGGGGTGATCCTGGCGGGATAAAGGTAAACTCGAGTTCTGGGTACTGTCGCTCGGTCAGAGCCGGCGATATACGTTCAATTTCATTTTTTAATACTCTGCTAGCGCCTCTGAAATTTGTGCCATTGTCTGACAGCATGCGGCGGGGGCAGCCGCGTCTAGCCACGAATGACTTCAGAACGCATAAGTATGAGTCAATTGAGAGCGACGTAGCTATATCTAGGTGAACGGCGCGCAGCGTGAGGCATGTAAATAGCACGCCCCAGCGCTTCTCGCGACGCCGTCCAACGATAATGTCGTAGGGGCCGAAGTAATCCACTCCAGTATATGTGAACGGTGGAGTATAGGGCGATAATCGTTCGATTGGCAGGTCGCCCATCCCTGGCGGCTTTTGGCGGGCGTCGTATGCGGCACGCTGGGCAGGTATTGGAAACTTCTCTCACCAAAGCTCGTAAGCCACAAACCCAGTACCTCTGCCGCAGTTCATTTACGACGATTTCGTTGTGTAGGTGATGATATCTGCGGTGATAAAACTCAACCAGCAGATACGTCAATTGATGTCGTCTTGGCAGAATTATCGGGCGTTTTACGCAGACTTCGACTCCTTCTATATTGTCTATCCGTCCTTTAATACGTAGAATGCCCGAGTCATCTACATAAGGGGAGCACTTAAACAGCAAGCTTTTGCGATCGGTTAGGCGGCGCCACGACCTTAAGCAGGTGATCTCACTATAAAACTCCTCTTCTTGACAAATCCGGATAAAAATCACATCCATTTCATAGCTTCTTTTAAGGAGCAGCGTCTTCTGCAGATCCAGTCCTCCGTCCAATCTTACCTTCTTAATAATATTCCGTAGGAAATCCAGTACACATAGCTGTACAGCTCTCAATTTTTCTAGCTTGCTGAAACTCTGCAGATCCGGCAGAATACATCTCCAGGACGACGTGTGATGGGTTGTTCTTCAGCATGGTACATGTTTAATGCAGGGCCTATTTCCAATTGTGGTCACTGCGATTCTTAGATTCTTAGATACAAAAATGGTGGTCCATTGAACCACCTGGTTGGGCCATGAATTTCAGGCGTTTTAGTCCATTTCGTACCATCGTCTGCCACGTTTTGAGCCGATGGTACCCATCGCCAGCTGTCCACATCTGATTCTTCTAAAATCTCTCCTATCCGAAGCGCTACGAATTGCTGGAACTTCGGAGCATCGGATCCAGTAGAGCACATTCTTTGAATCTGTCCAGAATGTTCGTCTATGTATGCGAACCAACATTTCCTTTTGGATACATTTGGCCAGTCTCAGACGTAAGACCGCGCCCATCAGTTCCATTGGAGGGCTTTAGGGGTGCTACTCTCAGTTTCGAGGCGACCAAACTGCAATGTACTTGGCTATCAAGTTCAGCCCGCAAAAATACAACTGCGGCGTAAGCATTCATACTGGCGTCAACGAATGTATTCATCTGCTCAGCCTGGGTTCGGCTCATCCACTTCATGCACCGTGGAATGCGGACGGCATTCAAATTTGAAACTAGATCAAGCCAGTGTTGCCAATCGGCTTCGCCTTCGTTGGTGAGGTCGTCATCCCATCCGATATTGGATCGCCATATGTTCTGAAGGATGATCTTAGCGCGTATATTAAAGAATCCTAGCAGCCCGAGCGGGTCGAAAATAGACATGATCACACTCAGAACACGTCTTTTAGTTGGGCGCTCCTTAGATGCCTTCGCAAGCAAGTCACAAACGTCAACAGATCTTGTCCAGGTAGCCACCACAGGCCTAAGACCTTCTCTTGCGCTTCATCCTGAGCTCTGATACGCTTGTCCAACTCCTCACAGTCGTCTTCCAGCGCCTGTATAACTTGCTTCGAATTTGATGTCCGGCGGCGCATCTCGAAGCCGCCACTAGTATGAATCCTTTTTACAGTCTCAGCTAACTGTATCATTTCAGCTCCAGTATCCACCGACTGTAGCTAGTCGTCGACAAATGTGTTTTCGCAAATCGCCTTTACGGCATCCGGATGCTCCGCTACAAACCGCTCGGCATTGCGATTCTTGACGTAATTTGCTAGAGCTGGCGAGCAGGATGCTCCAAACGTCGACTTGCATAACGTATGTTTCCGGCTGGTCTTCTAGGCGCACCTTGACTTGATGAAACATTTCCCTTATGTTGCCGGAAGCGTATTAGCACCCCCATCAAAGATGCTAGTGTATCTGGACCTTTCAACAAAAAATCGTTCAGCGATATTCCACTAACTTTGGCAGCCGCATCCCATCACCGCATGGTGACTGTAAAGATAGGAAGAAACCACGATGTAGTGTTAGCTACTAACTCACTATCCTTCAACCCGCGGATATATCCCTTCTGTTTGTAATCGTGCATTGTGTTCATCATGAACTCTTTCAGTGGTGGGTCTTTTGACATTTTGCCTCTAAACATTTCAGGCGCTTAACAGCCATCTGATAAGAGTCTGGCAGGTGCATGCGATCGAACCTACATAACAGGCCGGTCTGCCAGCGCTTTATGTCTTTCAGATAGATTGTTGTTGCCTCCATAATCTGCATCGAGCGTTTGTCCTCTTTGGATCTCAGCGGATGTGAGGAAAAGCTCACACCTAGTGACTCAATTGAAAAATAGTTCTTCACAGCTTCATCCATCCCACGCGCCGCACTGCACTGGCAAATATGTAGCAGCCGAGGCGTGGTGCTGTCTCCCACAATGGGGCGGCCATATACGGCCCATCCTAGTCTGCTTCGCGCTGCTATGACGTCTACGTTTTCACCTTCTCGTATCTACAAGGGTGCAATTATTTTTATATTGTCTAAACTAATGATAAGCTGAGCCTTGACGTTGTTATACGGCAGAATAGGAAGCGTAGATAAGTGCTTCCGAGACTTGAGCAACTGTGGCCCGATACTTTGCTCTGGTAAGTCCAAGTTCTCTATTGTTCGCACGTTTGCGTTATGTTCTGGAGCTGAAATGCTCACAGCCACGGACATCGACTCAGGTTCATTCTTGGTTATGTCCCCTGTCCATTTAAGACACAGCTGGGTCGCAGGACCATCTAATTCCAGCTCGTCTGCAAGCGCTCTTTCTATTAACGTACACTCAGCACCTTCATCCACTAATGCATATGCGCGCACGCTTTTTGATTTACTATAGAGCGTGATTGGAACATTTCGAAACAGTGTCTTACTTGCGGAGCTGCCGTGAAACATAACGGCAGACTCACTTGCCTTAATCCAGTGGTTGCTACCTGGCTCGTGTGCTCGACTTAACTACCACTCATGGTAGGCGTATGCAGCAGCACATGGTGCGTTGACTCGCAACCATCTACATGACACTTCTTCTTTGATTTACACTGTTGTGCACGATGACGTTGAAAGCAGCAAAAACAGAGCCTCTTTTCCTTAACAAGTTCCCAGCGCTGATTCATACCCATTGATCTGAAGTCGTCGCAATCTGATAGACAGTGGTTACCGACGCACTTCGCACATGAAACCCTCTCCTGTTCCTGTTGTGAACGTTGTTGCTGAGAACCCTCAGGGCTATCTACCGTGTTGTGCACAAAAATTTGCTCTCTAGTGGTTTTCGCGAAGCTCTTCTTTTCGTTATCACCCAGTGGTGTCTCGTATGGCGTGACCATAGTGGCGCACATTGCCACATTGAACAGCCAGTTATCAAAGGTGGCCAAACTGCTACCTTCATTCGACATTCGATGCCGGCCCCAATCCAATTTCATATTGCTGGGCATCTTAGCAACAAGGTCGTTCAGCAGCGCGGGATCGTAAAGATATTCGTGCATACCAATGGCCGCTATCGTTGCGCAGTAGTTTTGGACAGCTAGGGCCAGTCGGATAACGGTGTTCAAGTTGTCCGACTTTATTGCTGGTTCCTCTCGGAGCTTTTGCTGCAGAGCAGCATGTACTATTTCAGAGCGGCTATACAACATTCGCAATGTGCCTATAACATACGGCACTGTAGCTGGGATCAAAAGTTTTCCACGCACCGCATCCAGGGGTTGCCCTCTGAGGTATTTCTGAAGCCTGATGAGATTTTCCTCGTTGCTGAATCCACATCTCTCTGTGGATTGCTCATAATTGCTGATAAAGATGAAACACTCCTCTGGTTTGCCTGTAAAAATTGGTAAATCTTGGCTGATGACATGTCGCGCGCTGATTTGCGCAGTTGTCAGCGATCCATTCCACGGCGTCGCATTATTACAATGCACATTGTCATTGTCAATTGCTGCCGCGGCACGCGCTCATTCGATCTATTGAGCGCTCCCAGACCTGTATGGCCCATGTACGCGGCAGTACTGTGCTCCGTAGCCTGGTTAAACAGCGCCGTATTTGCTTGATATGGCAAACTGGGGTGTACACTCCAATTAGCCGCAACCTGTTTCTGCTTGTAGATCACGTTCTGGTATCCCAAAGGGTCGTAAAGAGCTCCCACTTTCTCAGTTCTTTGCTGCATTGGTGTTGAACTTTCCCTTGGACCAGTAGCAGCGGACGACGTAGACGGACAGCCGCTATAAGTTTCTATGGTTGCTGCCCCGCTACCTTTTTCTACACCGGCGACTTTATCTGTCCCGTTGACCATGCCGTTACAAGCGTTGCAGTTCCACCGGGTTGAATACTACTTGTCGTTCTTCTCGTACTTGCATCTTGTTCATCACCGTCAGCCATCTCGCCACACCAATACTATGAAATCCGCTTTGAGGTTATGGCTGCTAAGTGTGAGTCTAGCTCTTGTACCACGTGTCTCTCTATGGGCAGCTAAGGTTGTGACTTTGCAAGTCGCTTGCTTCGTAGAAATCTCCGCCGTAGCAAAGAATCCCTCGGACACTCTCTGCTGCAGAGAATATTTCAGAATGTTGGCACCGAGTCTCGTGCTGGGGCGCGTATTCGGCAGGGATTCTAGCGTCGAAAGAAACAACTCGATTCAATTCGATTCGTACGAGGCAGTACGATATAATATAATTCGAACGCTGAAATCTTTATTATTCTTTAATTATTTAACAACCTATATTTTACATGATTATGAGACCTACATTCGTGCTCCGCACGCGCTTCTGTTCTCTTTCACTTCTGCTCAGCTGCAAGCACAAAACGAAAATGAACCTCGACAAAAATGCAGCTTGTGCAGCTGCGTGCGATCGACTTATCATGTAGAAACTAATTCTAACGGTGCGCTTCCAGTGTAAGCAGCGAGGGCTGCTTACAGAAAAACAGCTATTTTCACTTCGCCCCGTAACAAGAATAATAGAATAATATAATAATGGAATAATACAAAAATAGAATAATAGAATAATAGACTATTAGTATAATAGAATTATAGAATAATGGAATAACAGAATAATAGACTAAAAGAATATTAGTATAATAGAATAATAGAATAGTAGAATAATAAAATAATAAAATAATATAATAATATAATAAAATAATAATATAATAGAATAATAGAATAATACAAAAATAGAAGAGTAGAATAATAGAATATTAGAATAATAGAATAATATATAATGGAGTATTAGAATAATAGAATAATATATAATAGAATATTAGAATAATAGATTAATAGAATAATAGAATAATAGATTAATATAATAATAGAATAATAGATTTATAGAATAATAGAATATAGAGTAATTGAATAATAAATTAGATTATGAGAATAATAAAATATGGGTATAATAGAATAATAGTATAATAGCATAACAAAATAATAGAATGATAGAATAAATCAATATTAACGAAACGGAATGATAGAATAATAGAATAATATTATAACAGCATAATTAAATAATAGAATAATAGAATGATAACGATAATGTCGTAGGGGCCGAAGTAATCCACTCCAGTATATGTGAACGGTGGGCGATAATCGTTCGATTGGCAGGTCGCCCATCCCTGGCGGCTTTTGGCGGGCGTCGTATGCGGCACGCTGGGCAGGTATTGGAAACTTCTCTCACCAAAGCTCGTAAGCCACAAACCCAGTACCTCTGCCGCAGTTCATTTACGACGATTTCGTTGTGTAGGTGATGATATCTGCGGTGATAAAACTCAACCAGCAGATACGTCAATTGATGTCGTCTTGGCAGAATTATCGGGCGTTTTACGCAGACTTCGACTCCTTCTATATTGTCTATCCGTCCTTTAATACGTAGAATGCCCGAGTCATCTACATAAGGGGAGCACTTAAACAGCAAGCTTTTGCGATCGGTTAGGCGGCGCCACGACCTTAAGCAGGTGATCTCACTATAAAACTCCTCTTCTTGACAAATCCGGATAAAAATCACATCCATTTCATAGCTTCTTTTAAGGAGCAGCGTCTTCTGCAGATCCAGTCCTCCGTCCAATCTTACCTTCTTAATAATATTCCGTAGGAAATCCAGTACACATAGCTGTACAGCTCTCAATTTTTCTAGCTTGCTGAAACTCTGCAGATCCGGCAGAATACATCTCCAGGACGACGTGTGATGGGTTGTTCTTCAGCATGGTACATGTTTAATGCAGGGCCTATTTCCAATTGTGGTCACTGCGATTCTTAGATTCTTAGATACAAAAATGGTGGTCCATTGAACCACCTGGTTGAGCCATGAATTTCAGGCGTTTTAGTCCATTTCGTACCATCGTCTGCCACGTTTTGAGCCGATGGTACCCATCGCCAGCTGTCCACATCTGATTCTTCTAAAATCTCTCCTATCCGAAGCGCTACGAATTGCTGGAACTTTGGAGCATCGGATCCAGTAGAGCACATTCTTTGAATCTGTCCAGAATGTTCGTCTATGTATGCGAACCAACATTTCCTTTTGGATACATTTGGCCAGTCTCAGACGTAAGACCGCGCCCATCAGTTCCATTGGAGGGCTTTAGGGGTGCTACTCTCAGTTTCGAGGCGACCAAACTGCAATGTACTTGGCTATCAAGTTCAGCCCGCAAAAATACAACTGCGGCGTAAGCATTCATACTGGCGTCAACGAATGTATTCATCTGCTCAGCCTGGGTTCGGCTCATCCACTTCATGCACCGTGGAATGCGGACGGCATTCAAATTTGAAACTAGATCAAGCCAGTGTTGCCAATCGGCTTCGCCTTCGTTGGTGAGGTCGTCATCCCATCCGATATTGGATCGCCATATGTTCTGAAGGATGATCTTAGCGCGTATATTAAAGAATCCTAGCAGCCCGAGCGGGTCGAAAATAGACATGATCACACTCAGAACACGTCTTTTAGTTGGGCGCTCCTTAGATGCCTTCGCAAGCAAGTCACAAACGTCAACAGATCTTGTCCAGGTAGCCACCACAGGCCTAAGACCTTCTCTTGCGCTTCATCCTGAGCTCTGATACGCTTGTCCAACTCCTCACAGTCGTCTTCCAGCGCCTGTATAACTTGCTTCGAATTTGATGTCCGGCGGCGCATCTCGAAGCCGCAACTAGTATGAATCCTTTTTACAGTCTCAGCTAACTGTATCATTTCAGCTCCAGTATCCACCGACTGTAGCTAGTCGTCGACAAATGTGTTTTCGCAAATCGCCTTTACGGCATCCGGATGCTCCGCTACAAACCGCTCAGCATTGCGATTCTTGACGTAATTTGCTAGAGCTGGCGAGCAGGATGCTCCAAACGTCGACTTGCATAACGTATGTTTCCGGCTGGTCTTCTAGGCGCACCTTGACTTGATGAAACATTTCCCTTATGTTGCCGGAAGCGTATTAGCACCCCCATCAAAGATGCTAGTGTATCTGGACCTTTCAACAAAAAATCGTTCAGCGATATTCCACTAACTTTGGCAGCCGCATCCCATCACCGCATGGTGACTGTAAAGATAGGAAGAAACCACGATGTAGTGTTAGCTACTAACTCACTATCCTTCAACCCGCGGATATATCCCTTCTGTTTGTAATCGTGCATTGTGTTCATCATGAACTCTTTCAGTGGTGGGTCTTTTGACATTTTGCCTCTAAACATTTCAGGCGCTTAACAGCCATCTGATAAGAGTCTGGCAGGTGCATGCGATCGAACCTACATAACAGGCCGGTCTGCCAGCGCTTTATGTCTTTCAGATAGATTGTTGTTGCCTCCATAATCTGCATCGAGCGTTTGTCCTCTTTGGATCTCAGCGGATGTGAGGAAACGCTCACACCTAGTGACTCAATTGAAAAATAGTTCTTCAGAGCTTCATCCATCCCACGCGCCGCACTGCACTGGCAAATATGTAGCAGCCGAGGCGTGGTGCTGTCTCCCACAATGGGGCGGCCATATACGGCCCATCCTAGTCTGCTTCGCGCTGCTATGACGTCTACGTTTTCACCTTCTCGTATCTACAAGGGTGCAATTATTTTTATATTGTCTAAACTAATGATAAGCTGAGCCTTGACGTTGTTATACGGCAGAATAGGAAGCGTAGATAAGTGCTTCCGAGACTTGAGCAACTGTGGCCCGATACTTTGCTCTGGTAAGTCCAAGTTCTCTATTGTTCGCACGTTTGCGTTATGTTCTGGAGCTGAAATGCTCACAGCCACGGACATCGACTCAGGTTCATTCTTGGTTATGTCCCCTGTCCATTTAAGGCACAGCTGGGTCGCAGGACCATCTAATTCCAGCTCGTCTGCAAGCGCTCTTTCTATTAACGTACACTCAGCTCCTTCATCCACTAATGCATATGCGCGCACGCTTTTTGATTTACTATAGAGCGTGATTGGAACATTTCGAAACAGTGTCTTACTTGCGGAGCTGCCGTGAAACATAACGGCAGACTCACTTGCCTTAATCCAGTGGTTGCTACCTGGCCCGTGTGCTCGACTTAACTACCACTCATGGTAGGCGTATGCAGCAGCACATGGTGCGTTGACTCGCAACCATCTACATGACACTTCTTCTTTGATTTACACTGTTGTGCACGATGACGTTGAAAGCAGCAAAAACAGAGCCTCTTTTCCTTAACAAGTTCCCAGCGCTGATTCATACCCATTGATCTGAAGTCGTCGCAATCTGATAGACAGTGGTTACCGACGCACTTCGCACATGAAACCCTCTCCTGTTCCTGTTGTGAACGTTGTTGCTGAGAACCCTCAGGGCTATCTACCGTGTTGTGCACAAAAATTTGCTCTCTAGTGGTTTTCGCGAAGCTCTTCTTTTCGTTATCACCCAGTGGTGTCTCGTATGGCGTGACCATAGTGGCGCACATTGCCACATTGAACAGCCAGTTATCAAAGGTGGCCAAACTGCTACCTTCATTCGACATTCGATGCCGGCCCCAATCCAATTTCATATTGCTGGGCATCTTAGCAACAAGGTCGTTCAGCAGCGCGGGATCGTAAAGATATTCGTGCATACCAATGGCCGCTATCGTTGCGCAGTAGTTTTGGACAGCTAGGGCCAGTCGGATAACGGTGTTCAAGTTGTCCGACTTTATTGTTGGTTCCTCTCGGAGCTTTTGCTGCAGAGCAGCATGTACTATTTCAGAGCGGCTATACAACATTCGCAATGTGCCTATAACATACGGCACTGTAGCTGGGATCAAAAGTTTTCCACGCACCGCATCCAGGGGTTGCCCTCTGAGGTATTTCTGAAGCCTGATGAGATTTTCCTCGTTGCTGAATCCACATCTCTCTGTGGATTGCTCATAATTGCTGATAAAGATGAACCACTCCTCTGGTTTGCCTGTAAAAATTGGTAAATCTTGGCTGATGACATGTCGCGCGCTGATTTGCGCAGTTGTCAGCGATCCATTCCACGGCGTCGCATTATTACAATGCACATTGTCATTGTCAATTGCTGCCGCGGCACGCGCTCATTCGATCTATTGAGCGCTCCCAGACCTGTATGGCCCATGTACGCGGCAGTACTGTGCTCCGTAGCCTGGTTAAACAGCGCCGTATTTGCTTGATATGGCAAACTGGGGTGTACACTCCAATTAGCCGCAACCTGTTTCTGCTTGTAGATCACGTTCTGGTATCCCAAAGGGTCGTAAAGAGCTCCCACTTTCTCAGTTCTTTGCTGCATTGGTGTTGAACTTTCCCTTGGACCAGTAGCAGCGGACGACGTAGACGGACAGCCGCTATAAGTTTCTATGGTTGCTGCCCCGCTACCTTTTTCTACACCGGCGACTTTATCTGTCCCGTTGACCATGCCGTTACAAGCGTTGCAGTTCCACCGGGTTGAATACTACTTGTCGTTCTTCTCGCACTTGCATCTTGTTCATCACCGTCAGCCATCTCGCCACACCAATAACCGCTTTGAGGTTATGGCTGCTAAGTGTGAGTCTAGCTCTTGTACCACGTGTCTCTGTATGGGCAGCTAAGGTTGTGACTTTGCAAGTCGCTTGCTTCGTAGAAATCTCCGCCGTAGCAAAGAATCCCTCGGACACTCTCTGCTGCAGAGAGCTTGCGGAGCTGCCGTGAAACATAACGGCAGACTCACTTGCCTTAATCCAGTGGTTGCTACCTGGCCCGTGTGCTCGACTTAACTACCACTCATGGTAGGCGTATGCAGCAGCACATGGTGCGTTGACTCGCAACCATCTACATGACACTTCTTCTTTGATTTACACTGTTGTGCACGATGACGTTGAAAGCAGCAAAAACAGAGCCTCTTTTCCTTAACAAGTTCCCAGCGCTGATTCATACCCATTGATCTGAAGTCGTCGCAATCTGATAGACAGTGGTTACCGACGCACTTCGCACATGAAACCCTCTCCTGTTCCTGTTGTGAACGTTGTTGCTGAGAACCCTCAGGGCTATCTACCGTGTTGTGCACAAAAATTTGCTCTCTAGTGGTTTTCGCGAAGCTCTTCTTTTCGTTATCACCCAGTGGTGTCTCGTATGGCGTGACCATAGTGGCGCACATTGCCACATTGAACAGCCAGTTATCAAAGGTGGCCAAACTGCTACCTTCATTCGACATTCGATGCCGGCCCCAATCCAATTTCATATTGCTGGGCATCTTAGCAACAAGGTCGTTCAGCAGCGCGGGATCGTAAAGATATTCGTGCATACCAATGGCCGCTATCGTTGCGCAGTAGTTTTGGACAGCTAGGGCCAGTCGGATAACGGTGTTCAAGTTGTCCGACTTTATTGTTGGTTCCTCTCGGAGCTTTTGCTGCAGAGCAGCATGTACTATTTCAGAGCGGCTATACAACATTCGCAATGTGCCTATAACATACGGCACTGTAGCTGGGATCAAAAGTTTTCCACGCACCGCATCCAGGGGTTGCCCTCTGAGGTATTTCTGAAGCCTGATGAGATTTTCCTCGTTGCTGAATCCACATCTCTCTGTGGATTGCTCATAATTGCTGATAAAGATGAACCACTCCTCTGGTTTGCCTGTAAAAATTGGTAAATCTTGGCTGATGACATGTCGCGCGCTGATTTGCGCAGTTGTCAGCGATCCATTCCACGGCGTCGCATTATTACAATGCACATTGTCATTGTCAATTGCTGCCGCGGCACGCGCTCATTCGATCTATTGAGCGCTCCCAGACCTGTATGGCCCATGTACGCGGCAGTACTGTGCTCCGTAGCCTGGTTAAACAGCGCCGTATTTGCTTGATATGGCAAACTGGGGTGTACACTCCAATTAGCCGCAACCTGTTTCTGCTTGTAGATCACGTTCTGGTATCCCAAAGGGTCGTAAAGAGCTCCCACTTTCTCAGTTCTTTGCTGCATTGGTGTTGAACTTTCCCTTGGACCAGTAGCAGCGGACGACGTAGACGGACAGCCGCTATAAGTTTCTATGGTTGCTGCCCCGCTACCTTTTTCTACACCGGCGACTTTATCTGTCCCGTTGACCATGCCGTTACAAGCGTTGCAGTTCCACCGGGTTGAATACTACTTGTCGTTCTTCTCGCACTTGCATCTTGTTCATCACCGTCAGCCATCTCGCCACACCAATAACCGCTTTGAGGTTATGGCTGCTAAGTGTGAGTCTAGCTCTTGTACCACGTGTCTCTGTATGGGCAGCTAAGGTTGTGACTTTGCAAGTCGCTTGCTTCGTAGAAATCTCCGCCGTAGCAAAGAATCCCTCGGACACTCTCTGCTGCAGAGAATATTTCAGAATGTTGGCACCGAGTCTCGTGCTGGGGCGCGTATTCGGCAGGGATTCTAGCGTCGAAAGAAACAACTCGATTCAATTCGATTCGTACATACGTACGATATAATATAATTCGAACGCTGAAATCTTTATTATTCTTTAATTATTTAACAACCTATATTTTACATGATTATGAGACCTACATTCGTGCTCCGCACGCGCTTCTGTTCTCTTTCACTTCTGCTCAGCTGCAAGCACAAAACGAAAATGAACCTCGACAAAAATGCAGCTTGTGCAGCTGCGTGCGATCGACTTATCATGTAGAAACTAATTCTAACGGTGCGCTTCCAGTGAAAGCAGCGAGGGCTGCTTACAGAAAAACAGCTATTTTCAATTCGCCCCGTAACAAGAATAATAGAATAATATAATAATGGAATAATACAAAAATAGAATAATAGAATAATAGACTATTAGTATAATAGAATTATAGAATAATGGAATAACAGAATAATAGACTAAAAGAATATTAGTATAATAGAATAATAGAATAGTAGAATAATAAAATAATAAAATAATATAATAATATAATAATAAAATAATAATATAATAGAATAATAGAATAATACAAAAATAGAAGAGTAGAATAATAGAATATTAGAATAATAGAATAATATATAATGGAGTATTAGAATAATAGAATAATATATAATAGAATATTAGAATAATAGATTAATAGAATAATAGAATAATAGATTAATATAATAATAGAATAATAGATTTATAGAATAATAGAATATAGAGTAATTGAATAATAAATTAGATTATGAGAATAATAAAATATGGGTACAATAGAATAATAGTATAATAGCATAACAAAATAATAGAATGATAGAATAAATCAATATTAACGAAACGGAATGATAGAATAATAGAATAATATTATAACAGCATAATTAAATAATAGAATAATAGAATGAGAGAACAATAAATTAATATAATAATAGAACAATAGAATAAAAGAATAAAATAATAGAATAATAGAATAATTGGTATATTGATAAATAGAACAATAGAATAATAGAGCAATAGAATAATAGAATAAATAATAATACAATAATAGAATAATAGAATGATAGAATAATAGAATAATAGAATAATAGAATAATAGAATAATAGAATTTAGAATAATAGAATAATAGAATAATAGAATAATAGAATAATAAAATAATAGAATATAAGAATAATAGATTAAGAAAATAATAGAATAATAGAATAATAGACTTATTGAATAATAGAATAATAAAATGATATAATAACAGAATAAGGGAATAATAGAATGATAGAAGAATAGAGTTAAGGAATAATTGAATAGTAAAATAAAAAAATTGTAATGCATATAATCATAGAATAATAGAACAATAGAATAATAGAATATTAGAATAATGCAATAATAGAATAAGACCAAAGACAATATAAGATATAAGATGAGTAACGCCAATACATTTAAATGCAACGCAAACTTTCTAGCCTGGCCTTTCATCTGTCCCTTGAGGTTTCGTACGGCATGCCTGCCGACAGGTTGTTCGTTCTCCAAAGACCAGACGAACGAATGCCGAAGTCGCGGTCTGCTGATGCTGACACGAGCTACGAAGTTAGTCGCCAGCCTGCATTCAAAGCTTTATCCATGAAATGCATGCTTTATTTAAATGATATATTACCCTAGATCTTAACGATTAATTTTACAGGAAAATTTAAGAACTTATATAATTTTTACACATGAAGCCTCTTCTTGGGCAATAACTATGTTAAGAAAATAGCACACAGATTGATTTCACTTTTCTTTTTGAACAGTGTATGCTCGAGAAAAATTCTCAGCCAATAACGTGCATGCACCTTTGGTTGTATGCGTGTGTTCACACAAGAAGTGTATCCGGCAGTCGCCATCCAACCGCCATGTAACTCCGGAACCAGTACATGGAACACGAAATTCACCTCACTTACACTAATACATTGTAATGTACTCTGAAAATATAGAACAGAAGAAAAAAGAATCTGCAAGCGAACAAACGTGTTTTTTTCAAACCTTCATAAGTAAATTTGTGCAGAGCAGAAACGCTCCCCCAACGGTACAGAAATTCGTAAGGTCATCTGGAAGCCCTGCGGACGCCCTACTACATCATTTGGTCCTTCGAGCCGGATCTCTCGTCAACATTTGGCATATCCAGTTCGCCCCAGCAAGTATTGGTGGATTTGTA
Organism: Drosophila virilis; assembly: GCF_030788295.1. Taxonomy (NCBI): domain Eukaryota; kingdom Metazoa; phylum Arthropoda; class Insecta; order Diptera; family Drosophilidae; genus Drosophila; species Drosophila virilis. Next base: position 29,826 of record NW_027212946.1, on the reverse strand, counting down.
ATAAAAGGTTCCAGGAACAGCTACAAATTCAAACAAGATAAGTAGCAGTGCACCTACCTCAACTCGTCCATTGCCAATTTTCCGGCAACTCCAGTCCGATTAATTCATATTTGTGTGTCTGAACATATTTTTTCACTTCACATTGTCCGTGGTAAAAGCGAGTGGCAAATGTATTTAAGAAATTCAAAAAAAAAAAAAACCTAAATAAAATATTGTTCGTGGCCATAGGGGCATCTACAAAGTGACAAATATTAAAACAAATAAAACAGAAAGTGACTCCGATAAGGTCGCCATATTGGTATCTGTACATATGTATGTATATACATATATGTAAAAGTGCATACCCAAAAATTTAACCGATCGCCATATTGATGTACGCAAGTAAATCAAGACATATCTGCATAGGCTTTCGCTCTGTTGAACAAAAAGTGTATGCGCCTCTCCATTCTAACCTTCACCAAATAATCACATACCTAAATATAAACAAGTAAGAGGTTCTAGTCGGGAGCTCCCGGCTAGGGGATACCCTGAACCCTCTTCTTCGAATATCAAATGCATATATATATTTTATTTTAGAAGCTATATGTCAAGTTTTGTGACTCTAGCTCTTATTATTTACCAAAATTTCCTAAAAAACAGGATATCGATATCGATTCTTATCGATTGCTTGGAAACGGAGTAAGTTATCGATTATCAGAAACAAACTCGATCTGCGCGGGAACTAGGAACATCTAAATCTAAAATTTCAGCTCTAGCTGTCTCTAGCTCTAAAAGGTTCTGAGATCCTTGCGTTCATACATACGGACGGACGGACGGACGGACAGTGTTTCAGTGTGTATCGTTTGCTATTTTTCCTCCACAGCAGCTTCAAGATCAATTTATATATTTATTTTTACCAATTAATTGGCAAGTGCAAAAGTTAAACAAACATCAGGGTTGTAAAGTATCAAGATCCTCCTCCCTCTTTCTATAGGAGCTCACAGATAGACTTGCTTCTCGGCGCCGATATCCTCCCATCTCCTTGGTCAAGAAACGATTTTCGGCTGGATCCTTACAGGCCCAGTTTCTAAGACCAGTGCCAAATCGGTCGTATCCTTTTCGACTCAAGTCTCGCTGAATGCAAATGCGAGCTTGGATAAACTGCTCACATAATTTTGGGAGGTGGAGAATATTCCAGTAAAGCTGGAAAAGGAATCCGACGTGTTTTGTGAGCCGACCTGTTTTGTGAGCGCAATTTCTAAAAAACCCCTAAAAGGGATAAAAACTGTAGATACTTGGTCACACTACCATTCAAGAATTCCGATCACATCCATCGCACTAGCTCAATTTCTACGAAATGAGAATCGTCTGGCAAAAAATGCCCCCCCTTAAGGAGCAGTACGATGCGGTGATCCAGGAATATCTGGACTTAGGTCACATTATCTACCACATGCTTTTCACAAGCCTGACAGGACCACGACCAAGCTCCGCGTAGTATTTAACGCCTCCCACCCTTTATCGAATGGTAATGGTCTGAACGATGTGCTACATGCAGGGCCCGTTCTGCAATCCGACTTAACCATTCGTATTCTAACATGGCGCTTCTTCCGATATGTTTTCAATGCCGATATCACGAAAATGTATCGGCAGATACTTGTGCATCCCAAACACAAGCCCTATCAGAGAATTCCGTTCCGAACAAAGGACAATGAGCTTCGTGACTTCGACTCAGTACCATCACGTTTGAAATTAACTGTGCCCCCTTTTTGGCAATCCGGGTACTACAGCAGTTATCTGATGACGTTCGTTCGCTCTATCCCTTAGCAAGTCACATTATCGCAAACAATATGTATGTCGACGATGTACTTGCAGATCTCCGCAAAGCCCTTGAATCTGCCGGGTTCCCCTTGCGAAAATGGACATGCAATGAAAAAGACTTGCTAAAAGCGATTCCCAAGGAGCACTTGCTTCGCGCCGACTTCTTAGATATCGAAGAAGCCTGTTCGGCAAAGACTCTCGGGATCAGATGGAAAGCTGACACCGATGAGTTCTTTTTCTCTCCATCCGAGCTAATAACCAAACAGTCCGTCTCCAAACGTGAAGTCCTTTCACAGATTGCGAAACTGTTCGATCCAGCAGGTTGGTTGGGTCCAGTCATTATTCAGCAAAAATATTCATGCAGGGGATCTGGCTCCAAGAACTGGGCTGCGACGATCCGCTACCTGAGAGTCTTCTCAGTAATTGGAATTTATTTCTGCAAGAGTATCCGGGCCTCAGTGCGATTCGCATCCCTAGATGGGTCGAATTCCGCCCACAGGGGACTATTCAACACCACGGGTTTTGTGACGCTTCGCAGCGTGCATATGGAGCCGCCATTTACGTGCGCACTGAGATTCAAGGTCGCATCTCAGTACATCTCCTAACAGCGAAAACGAGGGTCGCTCCGGTCAAGACGGTATCTTTGCCACGACTAGAGCTGTGCGGAGCAGCACTTCTGTCCGAGTTATCCGCTGCACTCAGTCCCAATGAGCTGTGGTGGCACGGGCCAGAATGGTTACGCGTATCTCAGAACCTGTGGCCCATCCGTTCAGATCCCCTCCCAGATATGACAATAGAACAACGTACGATTAAAGTAAACCTCGCAAACACGGCTCCCTAATTTTCTTTCCTCGAGCGCTTCTCCAAGTTCGATCGAGCCCTGCGAATGTTAGCATACATCTATCGCTTCTTCAAGCGTTGCAAACGATTGTCGCTCCCGTCAACTATTGAAATTAACAGCAACGAGATTTCTTATGCACAAGAAAGACTCATTCTCCTGACCCAGAGTCAAGCATACTCGTCAGAGTACACTTGCTTGAGCACAAAGAAACAGCTCATTTCCAGCAAACACTCCTCATTTCGAACCCCTTTCTAGATGGTAAGGGAATTATTCGAGCATGTGGTCGTGTAAGAGCGGCCGAAGCACTCGGCTACGATGAGCGGCATCCAATCATACTGCCATACACATGTACATATTCCCGTCTCTTGACCGTTTTCACCCATCTTATATCCTTGCCACCAGCTCATGATGCGTTTAATACGATCACAGTACTGGATTCCAAAGCTGAAGGTGTTGGTCAAATCCAGAATCCATTCCTGCAAAATCGGCGTCATTTGAAAAAGGAAACGCAGCTCATGGGTGACTTGCGTGTGGAGAGAGTCACATTCTCTAGCCCGTTCACTCACACAGGAGTCGATTTTGCAGGCCCCTTCGATGTGGAAAAATTATACAGGGCGAGCCTCTCTTATTACAATGGGCTAGGTGTGCGTTTTTGTGTGCTTCAGCACCAAAGCCATCTACCTAGAAGCTATATTTGACCTGACCACAGAAAAATTCCTAGCAGCATTTGCGAGATTTGTGGCATGACGAGGGTGCCCAAGTCAAATGCATTCCGACAACGGCAAAACCTTCGTCGGAGCGGCCAAAGTCCTCTCTCTGTAGAATCGCTTAAGACTCAACTCCAGGCCACTTACACTCTCCAGAAACTGTCCTGGGACTTCAACCCTCGTAGTGCACCGCATATGGGTAACCTGTGGGAGGCAGGTGTAAAGAGTTTCAAAAATCTATTTTATAAGTTTACATCGACCTCCAAATACACCTTCGAAGAGCTTTCCATGCACCTATCCAAAGTTGAAGCAAGACCGATATCTCCAATGTCAGAAGATCCTACTGATCTCCTAGCTCTGACTCCCGGTAATTTTCTAGTCGGGGGTCCTCTACTTTCCGCCACAGAGCCAGAGATCAAGGAAAACGCCGCGTCCATCATCAACCACCGGCAGCGCTTGAAGGCTTTGCAACAACAATTCTGTCTCCGTTGGAAACAAAAACAAATCGCAAACCCCAACGCGAGACTTACAACGGGACGATCTAGTCATTATTAAAGAAGATAAGCTTCCAATTAATGACTGGCGTCTAGGTCGAATCCAAACGACCTATCCTAGCGACGACCAAAGAGTCCGAGTGGTCGACGTGTTAACAGCCCGAGGTGTCTCCAAGAGACCTATCTCTAAGCTGATCCTGTTCCCGATAGAATCTAGTCTCCATTCTCCATCCAGTAGAAACTCCAGTAAAGACTAGAATCCTAGATCCATAGGCTTGCGGATTATCCGTATAAAGCCGCATCGGTAATGTCTATTATGTTTTTTTCAACCTTCTTCACGTAACAGCACGATATCTCCACGCCAACAACAAGAGCCGACCGGCAACGGAATCGTTCCGATGCCGAGTATGCCGAGGAGTCCAGGCGCTGCGAAAGTGCCAGCGGTTCATGCGGCTGTCTCCAGGGAAGAGACTCCGAGCAGTTCTGGTCAACAAATACTGCCCAAACTGCCTAGCTCACCAACATTCCGGGGAGTCCTGTCGCCGCAAGGACAAGTGCCGCAAGTGCCAGGGCGATCATCACACCTTGCTTCATTTCCAAGAAGCGCGTCGCTTGCCATCGCGACCTCCAGGGCGATCCCCAACAAAGCGCAACACCAAGGACCAAGAGCGACGCTCCGTGCCGCCTTCATCCGCTGGTTCCATCTCCTTGTCTACTTTAATGGAACACAACAGGACAACCGTGCTCCCTAGAGCACTCATCCGACTTGGAAACGGCAAGGCGACCCGCGACACTCGGGCACTTTTAGACCCGTGCTGTCCGGTAGGTCTTATAGACGCATCCCTGGCAAAGGCCTCCGGGCTATCCGTCACCCGCGTCGGTGAAGACAACGCTTGCTCGGCCATTATAAGTTCCAGGACCTCTAGCATCTAGCGAGGTCATCCTGCTGGTGATGCCAAATCTCGTTCGATAGGCAGACGATCGCTGGTTCCAGCCGGAAATCTCCAATCTGGTGTTGGGCTCGGATATCTACCCAGACTTAATTCTCCAAGGCGTCCTGCCGAGCCATGGCGGCGCACCACTGGCCCAAAACACGGTCTTCGGTCTTCTTTCACCAGTAGGAACAAAGCAACATCCCTCTCCCTTTTTCTTTTTGCAATACTGCAAGTTCACACAAAAGTGTGAACAGTCGCCATCCAACCGCCATGTAACTCCGGAACCAGTACGTGGAACATGAAATTCACCGCACTTACACTAATACAATGTAATGTACTCAGAAAATATAGAACAGAAGGAACGAGAAAGAAGGGCTATCATCGGCACGCCAAAGATCTAATACCCTTGCAGACCCAACCTTTTCATATTGCCCATAGTGCCTTGCCCCTATCTAAGAAGTACCGGGAAAATAGTAAATGCCGAGTTTGGTCAAGATATCTTGATGATCAAAATGTTTTTTCATACGACTTAATTTTCGATCGATCGTTCCTAGGCAGCTATATGATAGAGTGGTCCGATCTTAATAGGATTTTGCATATATATGAGGAGCATAGTAAAACTAATAAGTGCCGAGTTTGGTTAAGATATTTTAAAAAACAAAATGTTTTTTCATCTAAAAACTTAATTTTCGACCAATCATTCCTATGGCAGCTATATGATATAGTGGTCCGATATTAATACGATTTTGCACATATATGAAGAGTAAAGTAAAACTAATAAATGCCGAGTTTGGTCAAGATATCTTGAAAAACAAAATGTTTTTTCATACAAAATCTTAATTTTCGACCGATCGATCGTATGGCAGCTATATGATATAGTGATCCGATCTTAATAGGATTTTGCATATATATGAGGAGTAAAATAAAACTAATAAGTGCCAAGTTTGGTCAAGATATCTTGAAAAACAAAATATTTTCATACAAAAACTTAATTTTCGACCGATCGTTCCTATGGTTGCTATATAATATAGCGGTCCGATATTAATAGGATTTTGCATATATATGAAGAGTAAAGAAATAGGTCCGATATTAATAGGATTTTGCATATATATGAAGAGTAAAGAAAACTAATAAATGCCGAGTTTGGTCAAGATATCTTGATAAACAAAATGTTTTTTGGCAGCTATATGATATAGTGGTCCGATCTTAATAGGATTTTGCATTGATATGAGGAGTAAAGTAAAACTAGTAAATGCCCAGTTTGGTCAAGATATATTGATAAACAAAATGTTTTTTCATACAAAAACTTAATTTTCGACCGATCGTTCCTATGGCAGCTATATGATATAGTGGTCCGATCTTAATAGGATATGAGGAGTAAAGTAAAACAAGTAAGAGTGCTCTAGTCGGTGGTGCCCGACTAGAAAATACCCTGAACCCAAGTACAAGACCACAAAACAACTTTTAAATATAAATATAGGTCATATATTTATTTATATTCATAAAAAAATTCTTAAGTTTAAATTAAACATATTGTAATTATATAGACATATATATAGAAACTTAATTTACCCTATCCTGAACCGTTAGAGAGATACCACTGTGGTAACTATACACTGTCTCGAGTGTCCTAGCGCTAACTTCCTCACTGGAGAGATTTGAAAAAGCCCAATCAATGTGAGAGTCACAATTGGTAGTGGGCGTTTTTAAATCTAATAGGCACCTTAATCCCTTTCTGAGCCATTCATCGTAAAGAGCCCTACATCTATCAAATTTGCTCAAGCTTAAATTAAAGTCTCCTAAAACAATGCAACACTCCCTTAGAAATAAATATTGCTGAAATAAAACCTCAAATTCTGTTTTAAACAAACCAATAGGATATGACGGACTTTTGTAAATAACTAAAAAACATACAGACTTATAACGAAATATTGCATGCTCAAAAACGAATGATCCAGAAATTTGCCTACCGCTAAAGCAATTAGATATATTGTTTAAAATTGCATTTTTAATATAAATGACGATTCCCCTTTTAGGTCGCGGTGCATTCGGTATTACCTCGCAATCAAGACGGACAACAACATTAAACCCTGGAATTTCAATATTTTCATTTGAATATGTTGAGGCCTCAACGAAACATAGAACAGACGACTGAAGCATAAGCTGATCTGATCGAATATCTTCAATATGACAGTGAATGCTTTCAGTATTATGAAAGAAAATGTCTAGGGCGGAACTGTTAACTAAGTGATCATAATGAGTTCAAAGTAGTTTTCCAGTCCGCAATTTCTCTATCTCATTTTGGACCTTATCGTAATTTTTCAGAGGCATAGGAGGAACAAAATCTCCTATTATAAACAACCCGGAAGCAGTTTTTGCTCTACTACAAGCTACGTATATTGCAGCACGCTGCATACGAGAGCAAGTGTGAACCACCACTTTGCTATACGTAGCTCCCTGACTTTTGTGAATAGTTATACCTTCTGCAGGTACAACTGGAAACTGTCTGCGGTCAATAGAAACTTGCTCATTTCTTCTATATTGAAAACTTTTAACTATTTTCTGAATTGGGGTCCAGAAAGGTTCTGTACGATGTGTACACTTTGAGCGAGCAAGTACTCCTACGGTATCATCTGAAAATTTCATCCATAAAATTATGGGAGTCCTGGATGCATCGAAATCTATTTGCAATAACATGCCTGTTGCCCCATTAACTGATCCATCCCCAGTATCTACATTGACCGTAATCATATATTTCGCAGTTGTTTTTAGAAGAAGGGACATGCACAATCCCTGTGTTTCGGACGACCTAAAGCGGTTTCTAAAATTCTCTGTCTACAAGCCGCAGTTAAATGTGTTGCTTTTATAAAATCATCAGCGGTAGAAATAAATTGATCAGTCGGAATTGAGTTTAGCTTTATCGTGTTATAACTATCTGTCGCCGCATTTGTACTAAATAGATGAATGGCATCATCGGGCACATCCGATTGCTGACAAATGCGAGATCGGACAAGACTAATATCATCGGCTGTCATGTTTCCCGATGCCATATTATTTAAAGCAGAAGCAAACGGTTGGTCCTCCCGTTGACGCATTATTTCTGTGAGTTCAAAATACTTGAAAAGGTCCCACAGCAATGAAGCATAAATTGCACTGTAGGGTTCATTAGAGTTGGATTCGAAAATCCAACGGTCACCTACTGGAGATAATTGTCGTAGATCCCCGAAAACTATGACAGAAATACCACCGAATGGAGAAGTATTTTTAAAAATTTGTTTTAAACGGAAGTCCAACTGGGAAAACATTTTGGAGCCTACCATAGATATTTCATCTATAATAATTAGTTTAAGGTCGATTAACCTTGAATGCAAAGTATTTACTAAATCATTACTTAAAGCCCTCAAATCGGAACCAGATTGATTTACTGGTAAAGAAAACATGGAATGCAGTGTTGAGCCACTGATTCCGAAAGCAGCTTTACCTGTTGGAGCACACAATATTATTTTAGGAGAATTTGGATCACTTCCTGGCCTACTATTGTACATAACGGACAAAGATTGAAAAAGAGCTAAAATAAGTCGGCTCTTTCCGACACCCGCACCACCTCCAACAAATTTGTAGAAGACGGATTTGTTTTTGGCATTGTGTAAAACATGTGTAAAATAAGGTTTCTGCTTTAAATTAAGTGACCTGACTATATCTGCTAAGCTTTCAGCTGAAACTATAACTGGAAGTTTTATTAATCGGACATTGTTATCTTCTGAATCTAGATTCTCGTCATTTCCATTAATGTTTAAGACATTTAAATGAGGATTTATTTCTGGTAATCTTAATACGCGAAATCTATCGTCTACTAGTTCTTGATTTTCAACATTTTCTTCATTTTCTGCCTGCACTGCATTTTCAAGAGCATGCTGAAGCTCACTGTCATTTAAGCTATTGTATTTCCTGCGATTGCTACTAGTTCTACATTTTCATCCCTCCATGGGACATACAACATAACTAATTCTCGAAAATAATTGCTCCTATCAGTATTAATATTAAATTTCCTATACCTAATTATAATAGGAGTGTTCCTCTTCTTTACGAACCCACTAGCATCGCGAAGTGCGTAAACTAATTGCTGGGAAGCCCTGCGATTGCTCTCAATTAACTCATGATTCTGGCCGCAAAACGATTCGCAGTCTCTTGCTACTAGCTCTACATTTTCATCCCTCCATGGGACATACAACATAACTAATTCTCGAAAATAATTGCTCCTATCAGTATTAATATTAAATCTCCTATACATCATTATAATAGGAGTGTTCCTCTTCTTTACGAACCCACTACCATCGCGAAGTGCGTAAACTAATTGCTGGGAAGCCCTGGATGTTTCGATGTCATCAGCATCATCTATATTTTGGCGAGTACCACTATGCCGCTTGCTAAAGCTGTAAAAAGCAGCAAAATCAGCTAGGCATAAACTATCAAAAGCGTTGGGGCGCTGAACATAATGGTCTATAAGCTTAATTTCCAATATTGCTACTGAGTCATCGGGTAAGTTTTGCAACTGCTGCTTAGACTTCCTTAACCCAACCCGATTCTCTGGTAATGAGGTATTAATAAAAACCACTGCGTTACTGCTTTCGGACAAAGACATACCTAAACAGCAGTAAACGGCTTCCTGGGCGGATATTTCCGTACCCGAAATAAACTTGTGCCCTATATGATATCACGCATTAGCTTTGAAATGCCTCTCTGGGACTTGTTAATATAATTAACGACGTAACTGCAGCAAGCATAAGGATCTAATATAAACTAGATATCTATATTCGCGCGCTGCAGTAGAAGGAGGTGAGTATTATAAGCGTTAAGCTTAATTGCTGCGAATGATCGCTTTAAATATATTTTGGGCTTCTTTATACTCGACCTGAGTGCATTTATATAGCACTCATAACTTAAGTTAAGTTGATCGTGGGTCAAAAAGTTATTGAAATCGCTAAGGTAATCTATACTTTCTCGATCAAACGGATATTCTAAAACTCCCTGAATCTTTTCGAAATTTCTGCGATGCACTACTTTATTTTCAGCATCTTCTTCTAATGGGAATAGAATTTCTGTTTGGGGCATGGGAGGGTATGGAATACCAAATCTACATATATTTTGTGCCCTAACTTCTCGCCTACATGAGTGCCCGTGATTGTGAGTTTGATACTCCAAAAATGGAGCCACATCCGGGTTATTTGTTTCAGTTGTGATAAACTGATCAATAAAGGACTTTACAGACGGAATGCTTGACTCATCAGCCAAGTCAACTATCGGAGCATCTTTCAGCCAAAACATGCCATGAACGTGGGGGGAGCCTCTTAACTCTGTGACTACCAAAAACACCGCCTTCCTTTTTCATCAGTTTTAAAATCTGCCTGTAAGGAAAATCAAAATACCTAGCGCAAGTAACAGGGTCGGCTTAATTAGACGGGCTTTATTGGCAAAACTTAAATTAGCTGCCAATTCTTCTGAAATTTCTAGCTTATCTACATTCTTAGAAAGTAAAACTAACAGCTCTGCCCATCTAGTCTCTGCTGCCGAAAAAGTTATAAAAAATGTCGGAAGACCAATCGGCCTTATCATCGCCATGACCTTCTTCTTTTCTCCTTCCCGATGAGCAGGTGAAGTGCGAATATTTTTCAAAACCCTATAGCAATCATCGTGACGTATTAAATTTTCTAAATACTCCTCATTAAGGACTTGTGCTGCGGTAATGCCTCGAGTGGCGCTGTGCTTACGTAAGCAAATGGAAGTACTGTTCCTTATATTAATCATTTCCAATTTTTTAAAATTGAGAAATAATTTATCTGTTCTACAAACTCTCCTATCAAAGTTTCTAAGTTCTGACCTAACTATGGCTGTAAAACTTTCTGCACACTTTCTCTTAATGCCAGCAAAAATAGTTGGGAAGGCCAGCTCCTCTGAATCACAATCTTCGATCATGTCTAAAGGCCGCTGACCCTCTCCAGGGGCTATAACTATTCTTTGCATGGCAATATTTTCGACAGGGACGTTTTCTAATAATGTAACCTGGCCTCCTGGATTAATATCTTCTTCTATATTATTCTGCTCATCTATGGAGGCTTGAGCAGATCTTGCCACTAACTGCGATACTAAGTCCCTGTCATCAGCAGATGCAACAAACGGAACCTCGTCAGACGAAAAAGACGACAACCACTGTTCATTAATAGTAATTTGATGCTTTCTATAAAGCTCGGTGTTGACTAAAAATTTTATTGCTTCAGCAACTTTAGAAGGCCTAATGGTTTCAGCCATGAAATAATGGATATATTCCATCCTACGTTTGAGATGAATTTGCACTACCTCGCTCTCATTAAACGCCCTCGGAAGGGACGTTACAACATTGGCCAAAGGAATGGGTACATTGACCACTGCTCCTTTAATTGCATTTTGTCGACCATATCCTAATGACTTAATAAACATGAAAGGAAGGCGAGGGGAAATCAGCCTTTCCTCTAAAGGCGTTAAGCCTTTCTAACAATCTGGCAGATTGGGAAAATCTAGGCCATTTGTAATAGAAGTTTTAGGTTTTTTGCCTAATTTAATACTACGACTACACGTTTTGCAAAAATCATATTTATTATTATCAGAGGGAAATATAGAGGAAAGATATAAAATATCGGAGCTTACTTCTGCACTACACTTGCTTTCAATAACCTCACGTGAAATTTTCTCCACTTGATGTGGAAACCATAAGCCTTTGCAACAAAGGCAAACCTGATCGGGACCCTGCTTAACTGTTCTATTGAATCCAGCTATCAGACCATCTAAGCTACTCCTAATAGCTGGAGAGATTCTATCCTCTGAAAAATTAATCGCACGTTTACCCCTGTTCCTCGTAGCATTGCGCCTATTCTCTGCTATCCTATTACCTGTATTACCCCTATACTGGCTAACTCGCTGGGACAAACTTCTATTGGCGTCAAATGCCTCCTGTCGTGCATGAATGCGAGCACTTCGCCTCACACTTGTGTTACATGCCTGCTCAATTATCCTACGAATCGGATTCTCTCTAACCTGTGATCTTTGATTCCTATCCCTAGCTCTTTCTAAAAGTCGTCGTTGTATGTCTTGTCGATGGCGAGCTCGACGAATATTGTCTTGTTCTTGTTCGTCTGCCCTATAAACTGGGTTTTCTCTGCGTCTCGATCGACGCAAAGTATTAGCCAATTGCTCCTGTTCTCTAACTGGAGAATTAGCTCGTCGAGTCGAGTGGTCTACAGTATTTTGTCTTTGTTCGATTGCCCGGTAGACTGGGTCTTGTCTGCGTGTCGATTGACGCGAAGTATTAGCGAATTGTTCCTCTTGTCTAATTGGAGAATTAGCTCGTCGAGTCGAGTGTTCCACAGTATTTGGTCTTTGTTCGTTTGCCCGGTAGACTGGGTCTTGTCTGCGTGTCGATCGACGCGAAGTATTAGCCAATTGTTCCTGTTGTCTAACAGGAGAATTAGCTCGTCGAGTCGAGTGCTCTACAGTTTATTGTCTTTGTTCGTTTGCCCGGTAGACTGGGTCTTGTCTGCGTGTCGATCGACGCGAAGTATTAGCCAATTGCTCCTGATCTCTAACTGGAGAATTAGTATTTTATCTCTGTTCGTTTGCCCTGTAAACTATGTATTGTCTGCGAACTTGGTTTCTTTGCCTATTCCTATTTTTCTCAGTTTGGCTAAAACCTTCATTTTCCCTACGCTCTCGTTGGGACTCTATATTGTTGATACGTTCATGCTCAGCATATTCAGAACTAGACCTATTTAGCTCATTTCTAGCTTGTTGTCTACGAGCCCTATTCAAAACTGACAACTTTTTTGTCCTAGGCATTTTACTTAACTTTAAAACTTTAATAAAAATAAAAATGTAATATAGTAAAATTCGTAATTTAAATTAATTAATTCCAATAAATTATTTGCAATAAAATTTATTAAAATTAATTTATATAATTTATATATATTATATGTATATATAGATTTATATATATGTCTGGAATATATAAATAGTAGGTAATATTTGTATAGTCTTTAAAAAGACTTTAAAATTATAATTATATTTAAAAACTTGCGATTTCAGCTAAAATGGTTCTCCAAAACTTCCCTTACAACACCAGCTGTGTGAATTGCATTCGCACATATACGATTCCTAATAAGTGTCAATCACACACTTGCACATACACGCCAAGTTGTAACGGTCGAAAACTATTTTTATCGGTAATTCATCGATAATTCACTGTTTTTATTAAAATGGTCACAAAACACTGCAATTTATTTATTTTCAACCGCTCGGAACCGATAGAATATAGTTTATTCGAATAAAAATCGTTGTTAGATCAGTAAGAAACGCAAAAATCACAAATCACAAAACCAAAACAGGCACTTTTTTGCCCATTTTGCTTCTACGGCACGTTCTATCTATATGCTGTTTGATTAGTGGTAGTTTGATGGCAATCGCAGGCTACAGACTAAATCGATTAGTGCTTCTTCTGAGCACATTTGAAGAGAGAGTGTTGGGAAATATTCACTCTCCTAACGCCACGATTTAGTATACATATCGAAATGCGCGCGCTACTTTATTTATTATTATAATCACATATATAATAACATTAATCTAATGATAATATTTATTAATGCATCAGTCAACCTCCTTAAGACTGTCTTATGAATTATTAAAATCATGTAACTATAATAAATATTTACGAAATAAAATTCTCAAATTACGCGCGCAGATTTATAGTAACAGTGTTGAAAAGTTCCACTTCGTGGTCTTCGAATACTTGCGGGAAGAAAATAATGTGTACAAACACACATATGTACATATGTAAGTTATTATAATGTATATACGTATGTGTATACGCACTGGTTAGGCATAAGCCTAAAACGTATGTATGTATGAAAATAGATATAAATACATATGATTACATTCTTTTGTAAGATTTAATAAAGAATATGATTTCTAAATGAGGAAATTAAATTTTTCGTAAATTGACATTTTAGTGATTAAGATGCATGGATATTTATGCATACCTTACCTGAAATAGCTCGCACTACGCACTTGGGCTTTAAGCAAAAAAAAAGCATTCTCTTGACTTATTTCCGTTTTTAATGGGTGAAGGAATAAAACTAACATTATTAGACTAATTATAAATAGTCAAAAAAATTCTTTTTCCCCATTGGAATTGAACTTGCGCCGCTTATTCCAGACAAATAACAATTGAACTGCTTCCCGTGGCTTTTTACCTTGCAGCCATACCGAAAGTTGCTACTAATTGAAAAAAAACTGAACTAAAATAGGACCACATATGTACATAGAGCATACGATGCAATCGCAATTGTAATTCTTTTTGTGTGTATTAGTGCACATGTATACAGAAATTTGTGCCAGCTGCCGCTGACTCGTGGCCTGCCAATATATATGTACATATACATATAACCATATGGTTTCTTTAATAACTTCTATGTATCTTAACCGATCTTGATGAAATTTTATACAGTATATCTTATTGTACCCTAGGATATTTGTGTATTCTGAAAAAGTCAATTGCATTTAAATTCTAGCTTATATTGGTTGGCGATACAAGTTGGGTTATTAACTTGATTTATAGCTCTGGGGTGGAAGCGGGTGGGTGGCGATAGGTATAAAATGAAAGATACTTGATATATATATATATATATATATATATTCTAGAAGCAACATATCATGTTTGGTGACTCCAGCTCCTATTAGTTACCAAAATTGCCCAAAAAACAGGATATCGATATCGATTTTTATCGATTGCTTGGAAACGGAGCAAGTTATCGATTATCGGAAACACACTCGATCTGCGCGGGAGCTAGGAGCACCTACATCTAAAATTTCAATAAAATTTCAGTCTCTAGCTCTTATAGGTTCTGAGATCCGTGCGTTCATACATACGGACGGACGGACGGACGGACGGAAAGACAGACGGACATGGCTAGTTCGACTCGGCCATAGATGCTGATCAAGAATATATATACTTTATGGGGTCAGTGAAGCTTCCTTCTGCCTGTTACATACATTTGGATTTTGCACAAATACAATATACCCTTGTACCCATTTTTAATGGGTTCAGGGTATAATAATAAATGCCGAGTTTGGTAAAGATATCTTGAAAAACAAAATGTTTTTCATACAAAAACTTAGTTTTCGACCGATCGTTCCTATGGCAGCTATATGATATAGTTGTCCGATCTTAATAGGATTTAGCATATATATGAAGAGTAAAGTAAAACTAATAAATGCCGAGTTTGGTCAAGATATTTTGAAAAACAAAATGTTTTTTCATCCAAAAACTTAATTTTCGACCGATTATTCCTATGACAGCTATATGATATAGCGGTCCGATCTTAACAGGATTTTCCACATATATTAGGAGTAAAGTAAAACTAATAAATGCCGAGTTTGGTCAAGATATCTTAAAAAAAAATGTTTTTTCATACAAAAACCTAATTTTCGACCGATCATTCCTATGGCACCTATATGTTATAGTGGTCCGATCTTAATAGGATTTTGCATATATATGAGGAGTAAATTAAAACTAATAAGTGCCGAGTTTGGTCAAGATATCTTGAAAAACTAAATGTTTTTCATACAAAAACTTTGTTTTCGACCGATCGTTCCAATGGCAGCTATATGATATAGTGGTCCGATTTTTGCATATATATGAGGAGTAAAGTAAAACTAATAAATGCCGAGTTTGGTCAAGATATCTTGATAAACCAAATGTTTTTTAATAGAAAAATTTAATTTTCGACCGATCGTTCTAATGGCAGCTATATGATATAGTGGTCCGATCCAGCTGGTCTTCACATATGTGCTGCGTGCAACAGAAAGAGGGAGTTCTGCAAAGTTTCATTAAGATAGCTTTAAAACTGAGGGACTAGTTCGCATAGAAACAGACAGATGGACAGACGGACAGACGGACATGGCTACATCGACTCGTCTGTTGATGCTGATTAAGAATATATATACTTTATGGGGTCGGAGATGTCTCCTTCTATGCATTACACATTTCACGACAAAATTATAATACCCTCTGCAAGGGTAATTAAATTTATCTTTGAAAACAAAAAATTTGCACTTATATTTCCTTAATTTATTTTATATTACTTAAAAATAATAATAATTTAATTACTAATTTCAAATATAAAAAATTACATAAATATTTGCATCCACTTAAAAATACATATTTTGTACGGAGCCAACCTCAGTACATAAAATGCATTCATATATCAACAGAAATTTTGAGTAAGTCGTGATCTGCGCAAAAAACTTAGAAAAGAGTGGATAACAACACATTCAAATATGCTGTTATGTATGTATATTCACACGCCTACATAATTGCTTGCACGGCCCTCATAGAGCCGAAGCTGAGAGCAAATTCTATTCATAGCTTTTTCGCTCTCTCGGCTGTGAGAGCGCAATGCTACAGATTTCGTTATCATTCTCAATTTTCAAATCAAGCTGCATTTTGTTGTATGGCGTTACTCAGTGTTTATATTGTCTTTGCTAAGACTAATAGACTAACAAAATAGAATATTATTATAATAGAATAATAAAATGCTAGCAATAAAGAATAATAGTATTATACAATAGAATAAAAAAATAATAAAAGAATAGAATAAAAAACAAGGAGAAGAATAGAATAAATAAATCGAATAATAAAATAAAAGATTAATAGAATTGTAGCATGTTGCATGCAAATAAGCATATGCCCACCATATTGCAGTGTATACAATATGTTAAGTGGTCATATGCTCAATCTCAAAGTTAGAGTATCAAGCGCATTGTTTACATAATACAACTACCGCCAAGTGCCGTAATATGATCAGCCACTTATATGTGGACTGGCCTGCAGCGTGAGATCTGCAGCGTAAGCACTATGACGTTTTGACCGTTCGGTCCCAAGCGCATTCCAATGTATATGCCTTCTGCATGTACATATAACAACTTATATACAAATACATATGGCATGCTATGTACTCCCGTTCTGCCGACGCTTTGAGCGACAGAACTCCAAACTCTAATATGTACTTTAGGCTAAGTCAATTTTAAATAAAGAGAGACGATTCATTCTGAATCTGAGCAACAAGCGGACCAGAGTTCTATAACATTCCTACATGGCGACCGTGACTAAGGTCAAGCCAGACCTGGACATGGAAAAGCAGCAACGGCAGTAACAACAACAACAGCAGGAACAACATAATGCATATAAGAAGAAAAAGAGAGCTCCTAGCAGGATCGCCAAAATAAAAAAAAACACAAAAAAGAAGGGCTATCTTCGGCACGCCAAAGATCTAATACCCTTGCAGACCCAACCTTTTCATAGTGCTCATAGTGCTTTGCCCTTATCTAAGAAGTACCGGGAAAATAGTAAATAACGAGTTTGGTCAAGATATCTTGATGATCAAAATGTTTTTTCATACGACTTAATTTTCGATCGATCGTTCCTAGGCAGCTATATGATAGAGTGGTCCGATCTTAATAGGATTTTGCATATATATGAGGAGCATAGTAAAACTAATAAGTGCCGAGTTTGGTTAAGATATCTTAAAAAACAAAATGTTTTTTCATCTAAAAACTTTATTTTCGACCAATCATTCCTATGGCAGCTATTTGATATAGTGGTCCGATCTTAATAGGATTTTGCATATATATGAGGAGTAAAGTAAAAATAATAAATGCCGAGTTTGGTCAAGATATCTTGAAAAACAAAATGTTTTTTCATACAAAAACTTAATCTTCGACCGATCGTTCCTATGGCAGCTATATGATATAGTGATCCGATCTTAATAGGATTTCACATATATATGAGGAATATAGTAAAACTATTAAGTGCCCAATTTGGTCAAGATATGTTAAAAAACAAAATGTTTTTCATACAAAAACTTAATTTTCGACCGATCGTTCCTATGGTTTCTATATGATATAGTGGTCCGATCTTAATAGGATTTTGCATATATATGAAGAGTAAGGTAAAACTAATAAATGCTGAGTTTGGTCAAGATATTTTGAAAAACAAAATGTTCTTCATACAAAAACTGAATTTTCGACCGATCGTTCCTATGGCAGCTATATGATATAGTGGTCCGATCTTAATAGGATTTTGCATATATATGAAGAGTAAAGTAAAACTAATAAATGCCGAGTTTGGTCAAGATATCTTGAAAAACAAAATGTTCTTCATACAAAAACTGAATTTTCGACCGATCCATCCTATGGCAGCTATATGATATAGTGGTCCGATCTTAATAGGATTTTGCATATATATGAGGAGTAAAGTTAAACTAATAAATGCCGAGTTATATCAAGATATCTTAAAAAACAAAATGTTTTTTCATCCAAAAACATAATTTTCGACCGATCGTTCGTATGGCAGCTATATGATATGGTGGTCCGATTTTAATAGGATTTTGCACAATATGAATAGTAACGTAAAACTAATAAATGCCGAGTTTGGTCAAGATATCTTGATAAACAAAATGTTTTTTCATACAACTTAATTTTCGACCGATCGTTCCTATGACAAATATATGATATAGTGGTCAGATCTTTATAGGATTTTGCTAATATATGAGGAGTAAAGTAAAACTAATATATGCCGAGTTTGGTCAAGATATCTTGAAAAACAAAATGTTTTTTCATACAAAAACTTAATTTTCGACCGATCGATCCCACGGCAGCTATATGATATAGTGGTCCGATCTTAATAGGATTTTGCATATATATGAGTAGCTTAGTAAAACTAATAAACGCCGAGTTTGGTCAAGATATCTTGAAAAACAAAATGTTTTTTCATACAAAAACTTAATTTTCGACCGATCGTTATAGATATAGTGGTCCGATCTTTATAGAATTCTGCACATATATGAGGAGTAAAGTTAAACTAATAAATGCCGAGTTTGCACAAGATATCTTGAAAAACAAAATGTTTTTTCATACAAAAACTTAATTTTCGACCGATCGTTCCTGTGGCAGCTATATGATATAGTCGTCAGATCTTAAAAGGATTTTGAAAATGTATGAGGACTAAAGTAAAACTAATAAATGCCGAGTTTGGTCAAGTTATCTTGATAAACAAAATGTTTTTTCATACAAAAACTTAATTTTCGACCGATCGTTCCTATGGCAGCTATTTGATATAGTGGTCCGATCCAGCTGGTTTTCACATATGTGCTGCGAGCAACAGAAAGAGGGAGTTCTGCAAAATTTCATTAAGATAGCTTTGAAACTGAGGGACTAGTTCGCGTAGAAACAGACAGACGAACAGACAACTTGCAGACCCAACCTTTTCATAATGCTCATAGTGCTTTGCACCTATGTAAGAAGTACCGGGAAAATAGTAAATGCCGAGTTTGGTCAACATATCTTGATAATCAAAATGTTTTTTCATACAAAAACTTAATTTTCGACCGATCATTCCTATGATAGCTTAATGATATAGCGGTCCGATATTAAAAGGATTTTGCATATATATGAGGAGCATAGTAAAACTAATAAATGCCGAGTTTGGTCAAGATATCTTGAAAAACAAAATGTTTTTTCATCCAAAAACTTAATTTTCGACCGATCATTCTATGGCAGCTATCTGATATAGCGGTCCGATATTTATAGAATTTTTCACATATATAAAGAGTAAAGTAAAACTAATAAATGCCGAGTTTGGTCAAGATACCTTGAAAACCAAAATGTTTTTTTATACAAAAACTTAATTTTCGACCGATTGATCCTATGGCAGCTATATGATATAGCGGTCCGATATTAATAGGATTTTGCACATATATGAAGAGTAAGTAAAACTAATAAATGCCGAGTTTGGTCAAGATATCTTGAAAAACAAAATGTTTTTTCATCCAAAGAGTTGATTTGCGACCGATCACTCATATAGCAGCTATATGATATAGTGGTCCGATCTTAATAGGATTTTGCATATATATGAGGAGTAAAGTAAAACTAATAAGTGCCGAGTTTGGTCAAGATATCTTGAAAAACAAAATGTTTTTCATACAAAAACTTAATTTTCCACCGATCGTTCCTTTGGCAGCTATATGATATAGCGGTCCGATATTAAAAGGATTTTGCACATATATGAAGAGTAAAGTAAAACTAATAAATGCCGAGTTTGGTCAAGATATCTTGATAAACAAAATGTTTTTTCATACAAAAACTTAATTTTCGACCGATCGTTCCTATGGCAGCTATATGATATAGTGGTCCGAACCAGCAGGGTTTCACATATGTGCTGCATGCAACAGAAAGAGGGAGTTCTGCAAAGTTTCATTAAGATAGCTTTAAAACTGAGGGACTAGTTTGCATAGAAACAGACAGACGGACAGACGGACATGGCTATATCGACTCGGCTGTTGATGCTGATTAAGAATGTATATACCTTATGGGATCGGAGATGTCTCCTTCTATGCGTTACACATTTCACGAAAAAATTATAATACCCTCTGCAAGGGTATAACAATAATAATTTCAATAAAATACACCAAAATATATGTATTCTATTTTAGAAGCTACTTATATTCAAGTTTGGTGACTTTAGCTCTTATTATTTACAAAAATTGCCCAAAAAACAGGATATCGATATCGATTTTTATCGATTGCTTGGAAACGGAGTAAGTTATCGATTATCGGAAACAAACTCGATCTGCGCGGGAACTAGGAGCATCTAAATCTATAATTTTAACTCTCTACCTCTTATAGATTCTGAGATCCTTGCGTTCATACATACGGACGGACGGACGGACGGACAGACAGACTGACATGGCTAGATCGACTCGGCTTTTGATGCTGATCAAGAATATATATACTTTATGGGGTCGGAGATGCTTCCTTCTGCCTGTTACATACATTTGGATTTCGCACAAATACAATATACCCTGATACCCATTTTTAATGGGTTCAGGGTATAAAAAAAAAAAAAAACGAGAAAGAAGGGCTATCTTCGGCACGCCAAAGATCTAATACCCTTGCAGACCCAACCTTTTCATAATGCTCATAGTGCTTTGCCCCTATCTAAGAAGTACCGGAAAAATAGTAAATGCAGAGTTTGGTCAAGATATCTTGATAATCAAAATGTTTTTTCATACAAAAACTTAATTTTCGACCGATCGTTCCTATGGCAGCTATATGATAGAGTGGTCCGATCTTAATTGGATTTTGCATATATATGAGGAGCATAGTAAAACTAATAAATGCCGAGTTTGGTCAAGATATCTTGAAGAACAAAATGTTTTTCATACAAAAACTTAATTTACGACCGATCGTTCCTATGGCAGCTATATGATATAGTGGTCCGATCTTAATAGGATTTTGCATATATATGAAGAATAAAGTAAAACTAATAAATGCCGAGTTTGGTCAAGATATTCTGAAAAACAAAACGTTTTTTCATTAAAAAAACTTAATTTTCGACCGATCATTCCTAGGGCAGCTATATGATATAGCGGTCCGATATTAAAAGGATTTTGCACATATATGAAGAGTAAAGTAAAACTAATAAATGCCGAGTTAGGTCAAGATATCTTGAAAAACAAAATGTTTTTTCATCCAAAGAGTTAATTTGAGACCGATCACTCATATAGAAGCTATATGATATAGTGGTCCGATCTTAATAGGATTTTGCATATATATGAGGAGTAAAGTAAAACTAATAAGTTCCGAGTTTGGTCAAGATATCTTGAAAAAACAAAATGTTTTTCATACAAAAACTTAATTTTTCACCGATCGTTCCTATGGCTGCTATGTGATATAGCGGTCCGATATTAAAAGGATTTTGCACATATATGAAGAGTAAAGTAAAACTAATAAATGCCGAGTTTGGTCAAGATATCTTGATAAACAAAATGTTTTTTCATACAAAAACTTAAATTTCGACCGATCGTTCCTATGGCAGCTATATGATATAGTGGTCCGAACCAGCTGGTTTTCACATATGTGCTGCGTGCAACAGAAAGAGGGAGTTCTGCAAAATTTCATTAGGATAGCTTTGAAACTGAGGGACTAGTTTGCATAGAAACAGACAGACGGACAGACGGACAGACGGACAGACGGACATGGCTATATTGACTCGGCTGTTGATGCTGATTAAGAATATATATACTTTATGGGGTAGGAGATATCTCCTTCTATGCGTTACACATTTCACGACAAAATTATAATACCCTCTGCAAGGGTATAAAAATAACGAGAGAGAAGGGCTATCTTCGGCACGCCAAAGATCTAAAACACTTGCAGACCCAACCTTTTCATAATGCTCATAGTGCTTTGCCCCTATATAAGAAGAACCGGGAAAATAGTAAATGCCGAGTTTGGTCAACATATCTTAATAATCAAAATGTTTTTTCATACGACTTAATTTTCGACCGATCGTTCCTATGGCAGCTATATGATAGAGTGGTCCGATCTTAATAGGATTTTGCATATATATGGCGAGCATAGTAAAACTAACAAATGCCGAGTTTGGTCAAGATATCTTGAAAAACAACATGTTTTTTCATCCAAAAACTTAATTTTCGACCAATCATATGATATAGCGGTCTAATATTAATAGGATTTTGCACATATATGAAGAGTAAAGTAAAACTAATAAATGCCGAGTTTGGTCAAGATATCTTGAAAAACAAAATGTTTTTTCATCCAAAAACTTAATTTGCGAC
Organism: Drosophila virilis; assembly: GCF_030788295.1. Lineage (NCBI taxonomy): Eukaryota > Metazoa > Arthropoda > Insecta > Diptera > Drosophilidae > Drosophila > Drosophila virilis. The sequence continues at coordinate 7,332 of NW_027212946.1, read as the reverse complement.
CGATCACACATATGGCAGCTATATGATATAGTGGTCCGATCTTAATTAGATTTTGCATATATATGAGGAGTAAAGTAAAACTATTCAGTGACGAGTTTGGTCAAGATATCTTGAAAAATAAAATGTTTTTCATACAAAAACTTAATTTTCCACCGATCGTTCCTATGGCAGCTATATGATATAGCAGTCCGATATTCATAGGATTTTGCACATATATGAAGAGTAAAGTAAAACTAATAAATGCCGAGTTTGGTCAAGATATCTTGAAAAACAAAATGTTTTTTCATACAAAAACTTAATTTTCGACCGATCATTCCTATGGCAGCTATATGATATAGCAGTCCGATATTCATAGGATTTTGCACATATATGAAGAGTAAAGTCAAACTAATAAATGCCGAGTTTGGTCAAGATATCTTGAAAAACAAAATGTTTTTTCATACAAAAACTTAATTTTCGACCGATCGATCTTATGGTAGCTATATGATATAGTGGTCCGATCTTAATAGGATTTGGCATATATATGAGGAGTAAAGTAAAACTAATAAGTGCCGAGTTTGGTCAAGATATCTTGAAAAACAAAATGTTTTTCATACAAAAACTTAATTTTCGACCGATCATTCCTATGGCAGCTATATGATATAGCAGTCCGATATTCATAGGATTTTGCACATATATGATGAGTAAAGTAAAACTAATAAATGCCGAGTTTGGTTAAGATATCTTGAAAAACAAAATGTTTTTTCATACAAAAACTTAATTTTCGACCGATCATTCCTATGGCAGCTATATGATATAGCGGTCCGATATTAATAGAATTTTGCACATATATGAAGATAAAACTAAAACTAATAAATGCCGAGGTTGGTCAAGATATCTTGAAAAACAAAATGTTTTTTCATACAAAAACTTAATTTTCGACCGATCGATCTTATGGTAGCTATATGATATAGTGGTCCGATCTTAATAGGATTTTGCATATATATGAAGAATAAAGTAAAACTAATAAATGCCGAGTTTGGTCAAGATATTCTGAAAAACAAAACGTTTTTTCATCAAAAAAACTTAATTTTCGACCGATCATTCCTAGGGCAGCTATATGATATAGCGGTCCGATATTAAAAGGATTTTGCACATATATGAAGAGTAAAGTAAAACTAATAAATGCCGAGTTAGGTCAAGATATCTTGAAAAACAAAATGTTTTTTCATCCAAATAGTTAATTTGAGACCGATCACTCATATAGAAGCTATATGATATAGTGGTCCGATCTTAATAGGATTTTGCATATATATGAGGAGTAAAGTAAAACTAATAAGTTCCGAGTTTGGTCAAGATATCTTGAAAAAACAAAATGTTTTTCATACAAAAACTTAATTTTTCACCGATCGTTCCTATGGCTGCTATGTGATATAGCGGTCCGATATTAAAAGGATTTTGCACATATATGAAGAGTAAAGTAAAACTAATAAATGCCGAGTTTGGTCAAGATATCTTGATAAACAAAATGTTTTTTCATACAAAAACTTAAATTTCGACCGATCGTTCCTATGGCAGCTATATGATATAGTGGTCCGAACCAGCTGGTTTTCACATATGTGCTGCGTGCAACAGAAAGAGGGAGTTCTGCAAAATTTCATTAGGATAGCTTTGAAACTGAGGGACTAGTTTGCATAGAAACAGACGGACGGACAGACGGACAGACGGACAGACGGACATGGCTATATTGACTCGGCTGTTGATGCTGATTAAGAATATATATACTTTATGGGGTAGGAGATGTCTCCTTCTATGCGTTACACATTTCACGACAAAATTATAATACCCTCTGCAAGGGTATAAAAATAACGAGAGAGAAGGGCTATCTTCGGCACGCCAAAGATCTAAAACACTTGCAGACCCAACCTTTTCATAATGCTCATAGTGCTTTGCCCCTATATAAGAAGAACCGGGAAAATAGTAAATGCCGAGTTTGGTCAACATATCTTAATAATCAAAATGTTTTTTCATACGACTTAATTTTCGACCGATCGTTCCTATGGCAGCTATATGATAGAGTGGTCCGATCTTAATAGGATTTTGCATATATATGGCGAGCATAGTAAAACTAACAAATGCCGAGTTTGGTCAAGATATCTTGAAAAACAACATGTTTTTTCATCCAAAAACTTAATTTTCGACCAATCATATGATATAGCGGTCTAATATTAATAGGATTTTGCACATATATGAAGAGTAAAGTAAAACTAATAAATGCCGAGTTTGGTCAAGATATCTTGAAAAACAAAATGTTTTTTCATCCAAAAACTTAATTTGCGACCGATCACACAGATGGCAGCTATATGATATAGTGGTCCGATCTTAATTAGCTTTTGCATATATATGAGGAGTAAAGTAAAACTATTCAGTGACGAGTTTGGTCAAGATATCTTGAAAAATAAAATGTTTTTCATACAAAAACTTAATTTTCCACCGATCGTTCCTATGGCAGCTATATGATATAGCAGTCCGATACTCATAGGATTTTGCACATATATGAAGAGTAAAGTAAAACTAATAAATGCCGAGTTTGGTCAAGATATCTTGAAAAACAAAATGTTTTTTCATACAAAAACTTAATTTTCGACCGATCATTCCTATGGCAGCTATATGATATAGCAGTCCGATATTCATAGGATTTTGCACATATATGAAGAGTAAAGTCAAACTAATAAATGCCGAGTTTGGTCAAGATATCTTGAAAAACAAAATGTTTTTTCATACAAAAACTTAATTTTCGACCGATCGATCTTATGGTAGCTATATGATATAGTGGTCCGATCTTAATAGGATTTGGCATATATATGAGGAGTAAAGTAAAACTAATAAGTGCCGAGTTTGGTCAAGATATCTTGAAAAACAAAATGTTTTTCATACAAAAACTTAATTTTCGACCGATCATTCCTATGGCAGCTATATGATATAGCAGTCCGATATTCATAGGATTAGGCACATATATGATGAGTAAAGTAAAACTAATAAATGCCGAGTTTGGTTAAGATATCTTGAAAAACAAAATGTTTTTTCATACAAAAACTTAATTTTCGACCGATCGATCTTATGGTAGCTATATGATATAGTGGTCCGATCTTAATAGGATTTTGCATATATATGAGGAGTAAAGTAAGACTAATAAGTGCCGAGTTTGGTCAAGATATCTTGAAAAACAAAGTGTTTTTCATACAAAAACTTCATTTTCGACCGATCGTTCCTATGGCAGCTATACGATATAGTGGTCCGATCTTAATAGGATTCTGCACATATATGAAGAGTAAAGTAAAACTAATAAATGCCGAGTTTGGTCAAGATATCTTGAAAAACAAAATGTTTTTTCATCCAAAAATCTAATTTGCGACCGATCACTCATATGGCAGCTATATGATATAGTAGTCCGATCTTAATATGATTTCGCATATATATGAGGAGTAAAGTAAAACTAATAAGTGCCGAGTTTGGTCAAGATATCTTGATAAACAAAATGTTTTTTCATACAAAAACTTAATTTTCCACCGATCGTTCCTATGGCAGCTATATGATATAGCAGTCCGATACTCATAGGATTTTGCACATATATGAAGAGTAAAGTAAAACTAATAAATGCCGAGTTTGGTCAAGATATCTTGAAAAACAAAATGTTTTTTCATACAAAAACTTAATTTTCGACCGATCATTCCTATGGCAGCTATATGATATAGCAGTCCGATATTCATAGGATTTTGCACATATATGATGAGTAAAGTAAAACTAATAAATGCCGAGTTTGGTCAAGATATCTTGAAAAACAAAATGTTTTTTCATACAAAAACTTAATTTTCGACCGATCGATCTTATGGTAGCTATATGATATAGTGGTCCGATCTTAATAGGATTTTGCATATATATGAGGAGTAAAGTAAGACTAATAAGTGCCGAGTTTGGTCAAGATATCTTGAAAAACAAAATGTTTTTCATACAAAAACTTCATTTTCGACCGATCGTTCCTATGGCAGCTATACGATATAGTGGTCCGATCTTAATAGGATTCTGCACATATATGAAGAGTAAAGTAAAACTAATAAATGCCGAGTTTGGTCAAGATATCTTGAAAAACAAAATGTTTTTTCATCCAAAAATCTAATTTGCGACCGATCACTCATATGGCAGCTATATGATATAGTAGTCCGATCTTAATATGATTTCGCATATATATGAGGAGTAAAGTAAAACTAATAAGTGCCGAGTTTGGTCAAGATATCTTGATAAACAAAATGTTTTTTCATACAAAAACTTAATTTTTGACCGATCGTTCCTATGGCAGCTATATGATGTAGTGGTCTGCAGACCCAACCTTTTCATAATGCTCATAGTGCTTTGCCCCTATCTAAGAAGTACAGGGAAAATAGTAAATGCCGAGTTTGCTCAACATATCTTGAAATCAAAATGTTTTTTCATACGACCTAATTTTCGACCGATCGTTCCTATGGCAGCTATATGATGGAGTGGTCCGATCTTAATAGGATTTTGCATATATATGAGGAGCATAGTAAAACTAATAAATGCCGAGTTTGGTCAAGATATCTTGAAAGACAAAATGTTTTTTCATCCAAAATCTTAATTTTCGACCGATCATTCTTATGGCAGCTATATGATATAGCGGTCCGATATTAATAGGATTTTGCACATATATGAAGAGTAAAGTAAAACTAATAAAAGCCGAGTTTGGTCAAGATATCTTGAAAAACAAAATGTTTTTTCATCCAAAATCCTAATTTTCGACCGATCGTTCCTATGGCAGCTATATGATATATGAAGAGTAAAGTAAAACTAATAAATGCCGAGTTTGGTCAAATTATTTTGAAAAACAAAATGTTTTTTCATCCAAAAACTTAATTTTCGACCGATCATTCCTATGGCAGCTATATGATATAGCGGTCCGATATTAATAGGATTTTTCACATATATAAAGAGTAAAGTAAAACTAATAAATGCCGAGTTTGGTCAAGATATCTTGAAAAACAAAATGTTTTTTCATACAAAAACTTAATTTTCGACCGATCATTCCTATGGCAGCTATATGATATAGCGGTCCGATATTAATAGGATTTCGCACATATATGAAGAGTAAAGTAAAACTAATAAATGCCGAGTTTGGTCAGGATATCTTGAAAAACAAAATGTTTTTCATACAAAAACTTAATTTTCGACCGATCCATCCAATGGCAGCTATATGATATAGTGGTCCGATCTTAATAGGATTTTGCATATATATGAGGAGTAAAGTAAAACTAATAAGTGCCGAGTTTGGTCAAGATTTCTTGAAAAACAAAATGTTTTTCATACAAAAACTTAATTTTCGACCGATCGTTCCTATGGCAGCTTATGATATAGTAATCCGATCTGAATAGGATTTAGCATATATATGAAGAGTATAGTAAAACTAATAAATGCCGAGTTTGGTCATGATATTTTAAAAAACAAAATGTTTTTTCTTAAAAAAACGTACTTTTCGACCGATCATTCCTATGGCAGCTGTATGATATAGTGGTCCGATCTTTATAGGATTTTGCACATATATGAAGAGTAAAGTAAAACTAATTAAAGCCGAGTTTGGTAAAGATATCTTGAAAAACAAAATGTTTTTTCATACAAAAACTTAATTTTCGACCGATCATCCCTTGGCAGCTATATGATATAGGGGTCCGATCTTAATAGGATTTTGCATATATATGTGGAGTAAAGTAAAACTAATAAGTGCCAAGTTTGGTCAAGATATCTTGAAAAACAAAATGTTTTTCATACAAAAACTTAATTTTCGACCGATCGTTCCTATGGCAGCTATACGATATAGTGGTCCGATCTTAATAGGATTTTAAATATATATATGAGGAGTAAAGTAAAACTAATAAGTGCCGAGTTTGGTCAAAATATCATGATAAACAAAATGGTTTTTCATACAGAAACTTAATTTTCGACCGATCGATCTTATGGCAGCTATATGATATAGTGGTCCGATCTTAATAGGATTTTGCATATATATGTGGAGTAAAGTAGAACTAATAAGTGCCGAGTTTGGTCAAGATATCTTGAAAAACAAAATGTTTTTCATACAAAAACTTCATTTTCGACCGATCGTTCCCATGGCAGCTATATGATATAGTGGTCCGATCTTAATAGGATTTTGCATAGATATGAGGAGTAAAGTAAAACTAATAAATGCCGAGTTTGGTCAAGATATCTTGATAAACAAAATGTTTTTTCATACAAAAACTTAATTTTCGACCGATCGTTCCAATGGCAGCTATATGATATAGTGATCCGATCCAGCTGGTTTTCACATATGTGCTGCGTGCAACAGAAAGAGGGAGTTCTGCAAAGTTTCATTAAGATAGCTTTAAAACTGAGGTACTAGTTCGCATAGAAACAGACAGACGGACAGACGGACAGACGGACAGACGGACATGGCTATATCGACTCGGCTGTTGATGCTGATTAAGAATGTTTATACTTTATGGGATCGGCGATGTCTCCTTCTATGCGTTACACATTTCACGACAAAATTATAATACCCTCTGCAAGGGTATAACAATAATAATTTCAATATAATACACCAAAATTATAATAATATATATAAATATATATATATAAAAAAAAAAGAAAAGAAAAACGAGAAATAAGGGCTATCTTCGGCACGCCAAAGATCTAATACCCTTGCAGACCCAACCTTTTCATAATGCTCATAGTGCTTTGCCCCTATCTAAGAAGTACCGAGAAAATAGTAAATGCCGAGTTTGGTCAAGATATCTTGATAATCAAAATGTTTTTTCACACGACTTAATTTTCGACCGATCGTTCCTATGGCAGCTATATGATAGAGTGGTCCGATCTTTATAGGATTTTGCATATATATGAGGAGCATAGTAAACCTAATAAATGCCGAGTTTGGTCAAGATATCTTGATAAACAAAATGTTTTTTCATACAAAAACTTAATTTTCGACCGATCGTTCCTATGGCAGCTATATGATATAGTGGTCCGATCCAGCTGGTTTTCACATATGTGCTGCGTGCAACGGAAAGAGGGAGTTCTGCAAAATTTCATTAGGATAGCTTTGAAACTGAGGGACTAGTTCGCATAGAAACGGACAGACGGACAGACGGACATGGCTATATTGACTCGGCTGTTGATGCTGATTAAGAATATATATACTTTATGGGGTCGGAGATGTCGCCTTCTATGCGTTACACATCTCACGACAAAATTATAATACCCTCTGCAAGGGTATAAAGATAACGCAAGAGCAGGGCTATCTTCGGC
>NW_027212945.1:0-52500 GCF_030788295.1 Drosophila virilis | reverse complement strand
TACGCACACACTACAAACTCTCTAACAAACAAATGAGCTTTATAGCGTGAAAAATTATAAAAAAGTACGGGGATGAATGTGGCAATTTTGTAATATATATTACAGGCACTATGAGCTGCCCCACTAAATTTACCTGCTAAGTGTCAATGATCCCGTACACTATATAAGTTTAATATCTTAGTATAATGAGGCAATATATAGCATTTTTAAATTTATGCTCATCTTCTAAACTCATTTCGATTGGCTTTACAGTAGATAAATATATGATATAAGTCTCTTTTGCATCAGCAATGAGGATGTAACAAGATGTTATCCTACATTTTCTCCACTATATATAAAGAATTTATCTAAACTAGAATCATATGCAGATATTATGATATATGCGTATGCATCATGATTGTGTTCTTGAATGCTTATTACACTCTCGCTCACATTCCTGTTGATAGAATTTAAAACACACTCCAAATCTGCATAAATTATAAAAGGTATATCTAAACTTTTTGCTGTTGGATGCTTCACTTTTCCACACTGCTGGCCATGCATCATGTCGTTATGCGAATAGATTATGTATACATTACAGAAATGTAATTTCCTCGTATGCGAAGTCAGTTAATTGTGGAGCATTGTGGAGGAGAAAATATAATTGATATTAAAAAAATGCATTTATTTTTGGTTTTGTGTTTTCTTTACTTACATTGATAGATTCTTAATCCATGCATAATGTGATATATCTTGCTCTTCCAAAAACATTAGATGAATATGCTTCTCCCGGTGGTTAGCTAGAGTGGTTAAAAATTTTTTATTAATGTCTTCATAATAGCCAAAGATATTTATACTCAAGTAACTATTTTGTTGCTCTAACAATTTAATGTCTTTGAGCTTTAATGAAAATTCTATTTTATGAAATTTGAGTGAGAATATCTCAATTTTAATAATTGGACTCCTTAAATCGTCGATTTTATGTGCGGCACACCTTTCAGCATTATGTTTCAAGTTATTTAGGGCTGCTATTAAAGCTCGCCTAGAGCACAACTCTTCGTCGTTCTTATACCCTGAACCCATTAAAAATGGGAATAAGGGTATATTGTATTTGAGCAAAATCCAAATGTATGTAACAGGCAGAAGGAAGCATCTCCGACCCCATAAAGTATATATATTCTTGATCAGCATCAATAGCCGAGTCGATCTAGCCATGTCCGTCTGTCTGTCCGTCCGTCCATCCGTCTGTATGTATGAACGCAAGGATCTCAGAACCTATAAGAGCTAGAGACTTGAAATTTTAGATATAGGTGCTCCTAGTTCCCGCGCAGATCGAGTTTGTTTCGATGATCGATAACTTACTCCGTTTCCAATCAATCGATGAAAATCGATTCAAGATATCGATATCCTGTTTCTTGGGTAATTTTGTTAAATTATAAGAGCTAGAGTCACCAAACTTGACATATAGCTTCTAAAATAGAATATATATATGCATTTGATGTTGGAAGAAGAGGGTTCAGGGTATCCCATAGTTGGGAGCTCCCGACTACAACCTCTTACTTGTTTATATTAATAATAGCTTTTATATATATATAATTAAGTTTTACATGTTAAGTTACTATAAAAATATATATTTCAATTTATTATTTTCACTTAACGGCTACTTTTGTTGAGTACATTCAGATTTGCTTCCCGAATATGAACTGATTTATCTAACTCTTGCGGTCGCTTAGCAAACTTCGCTTTGAGAGAGTTTGAGTCAAAATTGAGTGAAGTTTGAGCTGCGTCAGCAATTATGCGTGGGATAGTGCTCTGATGGGAACATTGACAGTGGCGTGATATTTAGGGTGAATTGCTTATGTCTACCAAAGGGGGACAGTTTGATCTTGACCAATGTCGATGTTATCACCAGGCTCTTTGTTTAGAATATTAGAAATGTTTATACTTGTGCTTATGCTTATGTGCTAAGTTATGTTAAGTGTGGGTGCGACGATGGATATGTCACTCCCCCAACCATTAGAAAAGTGTCTGTCCTCAGGTGTTTAAGTTTGGGTATCGTGTAACATTTTCTTCTTTTACAATTGGTGTATCTCCTATTATTGTAGGTGTTTCTTCTACTTTGGGTTTTTTATATTTTATAATTAATTTCTTAGGTATGCTTTTGAACCTATATGTTAAATACAGTGTTAAACATATTAATATGATTACAAATATGGTTATTGTTATTATCTGGAATACATTGTTAAACTTTGTATGTTCATTTATAAATTGTTTCGTTTGTACAAACGAAAGTGGCTCTAATTTTATAACATCATTGCTTACGTAAATGCTTTGAGTATAATCTAACATATTGTTTGAAATTGAAATTTCATTAATTTGCAGTGAACAATTAAAGATTTTTATTATATTGTTTCCTTCTATTGTTATTTCGTTATTTATACAACTATGATTTAATATAGTTTTTGGTAAATTCCAAGTTAAAATTATATTTGGTTCTACGTAGTTGATTTGAAAATGTTGCAAAATTTTAGTATAACTAAATTCTCGTGTTATGTGGTTTAAAATTCCTGTCAAACATTCATTATTAATTGTTTTTTTTGTTTCTTTGCTATAAACTTTTTTGTCTTGGGTAAAATATTTTTCATGAGCTATTTCTGTCAAAATGTTATTATTATCATCCGGGTATGGAATTATTTCGAATACCGGGCTTTTTATTATCTCGAGGAATATGGGATATTATCAGTATTTCGTTTGTATCTGATTTAAACCAAGTGGAAGTTTTTGTATTCAACAATTTCTCAGAATTAAAATGCAACAAATAGTCATGTTTTAGTAATTTTGGGTTAAAAATGCCTAATCTTGTGAGCTGCATTCCCATCTCAATGTCTTCTATATATTCTGTAAAGTGTTGTAAGTTAAATATAAGGATATCTTAATTCTTTCCTTTTTGTTTCTCTTGATCTAATTCGTTCATGATTTCTATTCCTTTTTTTATAGCTTCTATTATGTAATTTAATTCGTTAACCTGAACGCTGTTTTCTGCTAAGTTGCTCATTTTTTGTTCAATTTCTGTTTTGTCTTCTTGATCTAATGTTCCAAATAAGTATTTGTATACTGTTCCTACTATGTTAACTTAACCTCTTTTGCTGCATTTGGCTATTTTTAAGCCGTTTATTTCTCTGTTTAATTTTTATACTAGGTATTCGATTTGTATAAGGGTATTGAATTCTTTACTTTGTTCAATTAAATTGTTAAAAGTTTCTTCGGTTTTTGTTTTATTAACCGTTAAACAGTGGAATTCGTAGTCTGTCGGAATGTCTATGGTTCCTGTTTTAAATATGAGATAGCCGTTATGGGCTTTGATAGGATTAATTTCAATACTTTGTGCATTTATATGGTTTACAGTTATTGATAGTAATATTATAATAATTAGTTTAAGCTGGTGCTTGTATGATTTGATCGCTGTCTGTTGTTGACCTGTAATTGTTATATTTGCTTTGATTAGTCTTCTTTTCTTTTTGAATTTGGTTTTGTAATGTGTTATTTTCCTGCCTCTGTTAGTTTCCTCAAAATGTTTGTCGTCGATTTGTCTTAGTTCTCCTGTTTTCTGGAACGGGGTTGTCATCTTTGATTTAACTAATGGTGATTGTTTGTATCTAGTGTCAATAATTTGTTCGTTTTTTTGTTGAGGTTATTTATTAGTTTTTCTTTATTAGCTTGAGTGTCATACTCTGGTGTACCTGTCCGTTGTATATGTCCGCTGGTGCTCTGTTAGAGTATAGTTTCAAATTTTGTAAGTTTATTTTCGACGTCTGAGTCGCTGTTAATGATTCTTAATTTTTCGTTAGTTGTCTTATGAAATCGTTCTACGTCGGATATACCATTTTTAATAGTGGTTATATTAATATTTACTGCTTCTGATTTTAGCCATAATTGTAAAGCTGTGCACATAAAAGCTGAGTCTTTGTCTGCTTTTATTTCGATGGGTTTACCCATTTGGTTGAACACTTGTAATATAGCTCGTTTGGTTTTAAGCCAGTCTCTACTTTTTATTTCTATTAAGGATGCAAATTTTGAATAGATATCAATGCAAGATAAAAATTGTTTATCTCCTACTATGTAAAAATCCATTACATATTTTTCTCGGATATTAGCGATCTACGGAGCTATTTCGAAAGTTAATTTTGTATCTCTGTGTTCTGTTTTTGCGATGTTGCAAATCCCACATTCATTTATTAGATTTTGAATTAAATTTTGATAATCTGGGAAATAGTGGGCTTCTTTGAACCAATTGATAGTTTTTTCAATTCCTGGATGTAATAATTCTTTGTGCTTTTTTAATATTAGTTCTTTGAATTCTGCGTATGTTTGAAGGTCTATTAGTTTTGTACTAGTTTTCATTGCCTTTGTTGAATTATTAGGACTTATTATTTTTAAGTAGGCTTCTTGAAAAATTGGAAAATCTGCTTCGTTGTGGAAGTATAGCACACTTTTCTTTGTGCATAAGTATTCTTTTATTAATTCTTTGGCATGCACGTTAGTCATGTCCTTGTACGTAATTTTTATGTTGGTTTTGTGAAAGTAATTCGTAACTTTTGTTTCGTTCTCGGTTCCTTTTTCAAATTCTATTTGTCGATTATAATAATTAAGAGGTCTTTCTGTAATTTGGAAATGGTTACTGTTGTCTGCTTGAGCACTATATATGGTTGCTCTTGTGCTAATGGTATCTTCGCCTAAGAAGTTTTCGTTTAATTGAATTCTGGACAGTGCATCTGCCACATATTTTTCTTTTCCTGGGACGTATTTAATTTGGAAATCAAACTCATTTTGCTTGATTTTCCATCGTTGTAATTTCATGTTACGTTCTTTCATATTATTTAACCAGACGAGTGGTCTGTGATCACTAAGGATTTGAAATTGTCGACCAAAGAGATAGGACCTAAAGTATTTAGTGGCCCAAACTATTGCTAATAATTCTTTTTCAATCGTTGAATAATTTAACTCATGCTCGTTGAGAGTTCTACTTCCATAGCATATAGGCTTATGCTCTTGCGAAAGGACGGCCCCTATTGCCATATTACTCGCGTCTGTAGTTAATGAAAATGGTTTTTCGAAGTTTAAAATTGGGGCGGATGTTATGAGTACTTTTAGCTTTTCAAACGCTAGTTCGTAGTCTCTGTCTTTTATATTGATTTTTGCTCCCTTTTTTAATTTAAGTGTTAATGGTTTTACTATATTAGCGAAATTTGGTATAAATTTCCTATAGAAACCACATAATCCTAGCAATGATTTAATTTCTTTTGGGGTTTTTGGAATTGGGAATTTGACAATTGCTTGCATCTTGTTGAAATTTGGTTTTATACCCTCAGTTGTGATGATGTGACCGAGAAGTTCTGTTTCTTTTCTCATAAACTCGCATTTATCCAACTGTAGTTTTAAGTTAGCTTCTCTAAGCTTCTTAAATACCTTTTGTAGCGATAAAATGTGTTCCTCCAATGAAGTGGAAAAAATAATAATGTCGTCTAAGTAGACGACAATCCTTAAATCCTTAAAAATTAAATCTTTTAAGAGATTGTTCATACAACGTTGGAACGTTGCATGTGCATTCTTAAGACCAAATGGCATGCGAGTGTACTCGTAATGGCGATGTTTATTCGAAAATGCGGTCTTCGGTATTGAACCAGGATCCATTTGGATTTGGTGGAAGCCTTTGGCTAGATCAATGGTTGTGAAATATTGACATTTTCCAAGTTTGTCTAATATTTCATCCATGATCGGGCTAGGGTATTTATCATTAATAATTCATTGAGATTGCGGTAATCTATGACTAACCGGATCTTTTGCTTTCCAGATGCATCGTTTTTCTTTGGAACGATTATTACTGGTGAGCAATAAGGGGATTTGGATTTACGTATGATATTTTGTTTTATCATATCGCTTATTTGTTTATTTACTTCCTCATCGTATATTTGAGGATATTTGTATGGACGCTTGTAAATTGGGTCCTCATGTTTTGTTAGAATTTTGTGTTTAATTGTACTAGTGAAAGTCAAATTGTCACCTTCATGGTACTGGATATCACGAAATTCATGTAAAACTTTTTTCATTTTTTCTTTTTCTTCTAAGCTTAGGTGCTCTAGCCTAAACTCATTGTTTTCTATTAATTCATTATTAATAGCGAAGCTACATGGTGTGTCCTCTGTTGAGTGTGGATCAAGGCACTCTTGTGCGGTCATGTCCTCTTCGACCTCTTCGTCATTATATCTAAAACAAAAGTTAAATTCTCCTAAGGTTACGGATCCTTGTGCATAGTCTATTTTTGCTTGACATGCTTCAAGGTATTCTCTCCCAATCAGAACATCATAATGCTCTGAGAAGTTGTGAATATAGAATTTTTGTTTGCTCGGACAAATTTTGCTTGCTCCTAATCGTATACTTTGTTTTAATTCAATAACACCATTTATGGTGTGAACCTTTAATGTTTCGTTGTAAACTGGAAAATTTAAGCGGTTTGTTTTCATTAGATTTATGGTTGAACCTGTGTCAATGACACATTTTAGAACTTCGTCATTCATAATCAATTTTATGAATGGATTTCCGAGGCTTGCTGATGAAAATTTTCGGATGTATCCATTTTCATCTGCCCACTGTTACTATCTCTTTGACGTTTAGTCGGAGGGTTTGGCGCATTCAAGCGTGAATGGGACTGATTTTGGTAGTTTAAAGGATTTTGGTATCTACCTTGACTTAATTTCTGTTGGAACTCGTGGTGAGCTTTCTGATTGTCTTCGGACTTATTGTGCTGTTTATTTTGTGCGTGATAACTCTGATTCGTGTTGGAATAACCACTTGAAATGGTGGTTGGGTTAGCATTTTGCTGATAATTTCCCATGTTCCTACGATTGTTATTTTGATTTTCCTGAACATTATTATTTTTAGGTTTTTCAGTAACGCTATTTTCATATAATCCCTCTCTTTGAGCTACTTGCTTTAGTTTTTGTGTCGACGTAATGTCGTATCTGGCTAACATCATGAAAAGCCTATCTGGTAATTTTTTTGTAATAACATCTTTGATTGTGTTATTCATAGCATTTGTATAAAGTGACGTATTGCTAGGTATATTTTCTAATGCTAACTTATTTAATATAACAAAAGATTTATTTTCCTTGGTAATTCGTGTTGTATAAGCTTCGAAGGAGTTCTTCAAATGGTGTCTGCACTTTGTATTCTTCAATCAATTCGTTTTTCAGCTCCAGCCAAGTGTTGGCTGCTGTCCTTTGTGAAATTCTCTGAGCATCTCCTGTGACTTTCAATTCGATGGCTCCGTATAAGATGCTGTGTTGTCTAACATCTCGGGTTGGATAAAGGTGTAGGATGTAATCGATCCTTTTAAGGAAGGCGTTTAGATGATCCGTTGATCCGTCAAAGCTTGGCATCTGTCTTAGTTGTGAAAGGGCATGGTTGAGGTGTTGTTCTGATAATTCCATGATCATCTTGGTGTAATACACTTTTTTTCGCTAGATGATTTTCTTTGTTTTAAATAGTTTTGAGTTTGTAGGTTTGAACTTTATTGTTCTTTGATTTTGCACTTTTATTTTAGATTATAGTTTGTGATGAATTATTGATTAAATATTTTTTTTTTTTGTGTGTGTGTTAAAAAGACCCAGTAATAACGTTTTGCAGGGATCAAACGATATGCAAAGCCAGTCGTTATTAACTTTAGTAGCTTTATTGCTCTAAGGGTCAATTTTATTAGGCTACTAGTGACCCGAAGGTTCTTGTGCAGATACGTATACGAGAAAATGTTTATTACACTCCGACAACATTTTCGGTCAAAATTGTACGTTAGATCTGGGAATTAATTATCCTTTAGCGATCTTGACTTTTTCCCGACGTATCCTACCGGCTGCGCCAATTAAGTTTTACACGTTAAGTTACTATAAAAAAATATATTTCAATTTATTATTTTCACTTAACGGCTACTTTTGTTGAGTACATTCAGATTTGCAATTGAGTGAAGTTTGAGCTGCATCAGCAATTATGCGTGGGATAGTGCTCTGATGGGAACATTGACAGTGGCGTGATATTTAGGGTGAATTGTTTATGTTTGATCTTGACCAATGAAGATGTTATCACCAGGCTCTTTGTTTACAATATTAGAAATGTTTATACTTGTGCTTATGCTTATGTGCTAAGTTATGTTAAAGGGTGGGTGCGACTTTGGATATGTCACTATATATATATTGACATTCATTTCCAAACGTATAATTTTTATGAGAGTCCAACCACTATCTCTCTCTTGGAATTCATCCCTCTTTGAAATTACGTAGCCACACACATTTCATGATAGGATTTGATCATTATTTTAAAATCCTCACCATCAGTATTATTTATTTTCATATATTCAGCGAAAAGTTCAAAATTGACTTTATATGATGTGTGCACCTCTAAAACGATTTCCATTATTGGAATTAATGAACTTTCTGTTTCCAATAGGAACTCTTCAGTGAACATAACGTTATTCGAAACATTGCTATATGAAAATGTGTTACTCTGGTTGTGGAGTCCAGATGCCGCAAGCTTAACAAAGCCTTACTTTTGTGCTCATTCGTTCGTAAATATTGTCCCCAGCGATTTTTGAGCCATCGTTACTCTACAAACGTCACAATAGCGTTGCGCATATTGAACATTGTTTGCTGGTCTTGACGACATTTATCTTTGCTGTTGTTGTCTGTTTACTTTTTCACTTTAAAACTTTCAGATAACTTAATTAATTTTATTTAAAAATAATATTCACTACATTTCAGTTTTCCAAGCCACATTATAGCTCGCTGATAACATAGCAACGCACTCCCCCTCCCCTACGTTCCGTCCCATCCAATCACATCCATCGTTAACAAATGTGATCTTGCTCCCCACACACAAATAGAAACAAAACACCGCCGTCCCCTTCCTCAACACACAAATGTCAACATAAACTAAAATAGTCTTGATCGTGCGCATCATCCATTCCAATCACATCCAGCGTAAACAAATGTGATCTTGTTCCCCTTACACACATAAACACACACTCACACACACACACACACACATACACACACACACAGAGACGACGAGATTGTTTTCATAGAGTTTGGACGGGATTTGTAACTGCTCCGTGAAAATAAACAAATAAACCTGTGAAATTAAAGTGAAGTTAGTGCACGTGTGCAGGGAACCGAGACAGGCCTAAGACACCAAAAGGTGCGTGATGGTACTCACTGCGGAGCCCGTGCAGACCATTCCTGGGGTGGCGTCTACAGTTTCACAATCCAGGCGAGGGGAGTGGAGGCGTCTACTTGGCGTGTTTGTGCGCTTTTGTGAGTTTTACCACTCAATAGTATTAGCCGTCTCGCAAAGCTATTTGTGCAGTTGGTTGCATTCACTCTAACAGCTGTTAGTAGTGTTGGCTAGCGCAGTTCACAACCAGCTGATCTGCACTATAGAGCCAGCTGCCAAACTGCGTAGCGGAGATACCAACCAGGCGATAAGCGGTAACTGGCAGAAAGTACAGCATAGTTTCGGGCTTACGCTGTTCTTGCTAAGCATTTAAGCTTTGGAGAAAGAACAGCAAAGAAGCCGATATCGGTGCTCACTACAGGCTCCAGGGCAAAAAAGGAGCAAAAGGTCGCGGAACAGACCAATTTCCAACCCCCCCGCCGCGGCGGTGCCCATAAAAACGGGGCTCTGGTGACCGACTCGGAGCGGTATAACTCCCAGCGGTTAATAGCCAGAGGGAAACCGTTGGCCACCGAGGGACTTTCCTGTAGAGCCCTGATAGTTAGAGCAGGTGCCCAGAGTAAAAATGGAGGATGAGCTGCATGCCTTTGCGCGCCGCTCTGCACTACAGCGATCACCGTCACACCAGGCGGTCACGCCAGTGGAGCAAAGAGTGGCTGCGTCGTCGCCGGCAAAAGCGAGTGAGGAGCTGCCAAGAACGCTAAGAGGCACGATCGAGAAGATGGGCTTAGTCCTAAACGGTTTAACGGCGCTGTTCAACGGACAACGCCACATTAACGGGCTGATGCGAGAGGAACTCGCGAGAGTAGAAAGCCTGCAGAAGGTGGCGCTCAAGCTATGTGCGCCGGAAACGAAGTGCGACGAGGCGCAAACGACGCCGTCATTAGTCAGACGTGCGGAGCCGAACGTGCTAAAGACGCGCCCAACGAAGCTCGGGGGCCAAAAAGAGGCAAGCACGCCCAAACGGCCGAGGGATGGCATGCCAGAGCAGCGCAGAACCCCCTCCAAGAAGGCTAAACGCCAAGGTCAAAACCCAGCGAAGCAGGCGCTGCTCACGCATCAAAAGACAGCCCCTGCAAACTCCAACTTAGCTGGTCATAATGGCAACCCAGAGAGCTGGACAGCAGTGAACGGACGTAAGCGAACGCAGAAGCGTCCCAGAGCCGACGCCATTACAGTCCACGGAGTGGGTGACTGCACATATGCCGATATGCTCAGGCTCGTGAAGAGCGACCCGGCCTTCAAGCACCTAAGTGGCGATGTGCATGGCATTCGCAAGACCGCGAAGGGCGATCTTCTGCTGCGCCTCAATAGGAAGCCGGAGCACTCCGCAGATGAGCTTCAAGAAGCTGTGGGAAAGGCATTGGGTGACCGGGCGGTAGTAAGAACGCTGACCGAAACGTCCCAGGTGTAGATCAAGGACCTGGATGAGCTGGCGACTAAGGAGGAAGTGCTCGAAGCGATTAAAAGTGCCTTACAAGACGACTCCTTGCCGATTGAAACGATCAAATCGCTGCGACCAGCATTTGGCGGCCAACAAAGGGCCACAGTTACTCTCCCAGCGCCAAAAGCCAGGACGCTTGTCGAGAAGGCCAGGTTGAGGATCGGATGGGTTGTCTGCCGTATTCGTGCAATAGAGCAACCAAAGCGATGCTTTAAATGCCAGGGTTTTGGGCACATTGCAGCGAACTGCACCAGCGGAGACGATATGAAAGGCGCATGCTTCAGATGCGGGGACACAGGTCACGAAGCAAAGAGCTGCTCCAAGCCACCAAAATGTAGCCTTTGCATACGTAAAGGAGAAAAATCAACGGACCACGCTACAGGAAGCTTTAAATGTCCGGCGTATCGCGAGGCAGTACGCAAAATGAAATGTTAAGGTTACTCCAAATAAACCTTAACCACTGCATAGCTGCTCAAGCCATCTTGGAGCAGACTGTTAGGGAGATGCGCATTGATATTGCCATTATCAGCGAACCCCACCACCGAGAAACCAACTGCCCGAGAATATGGATCGAGGATCAGGATGGAAAAGCTGCGCTCTGGGTATGTGGCGACCCATCGACATCGCTGACAAAAACAAAGTCCTTCACTGGGTTTGTACGCGCACAATACGGCAGCCTGTGGATATACAGCTGCTACCTGGCCCCAAGTATGCAGCTCTGCGAATTTACATCTGCATTAGATGCATTAGTAGATGAGGCAAGGGGGCGAAAGTTCATTATTGCTGGTGACTTCAACGCCTGGGCAGTGGAATGGGGCAGCCAAGCAACTAACGCAAGAGGTCGTGCCCTGTTGGAAAGCTTCGCAGCCCTAGATATAGCCCTGCTAAACTTCGGCTCGGAAAATACTTTCACTCGAGGTGGTATCGGATCCATAATCGATCTTACCTTCGCAAGCTCGTCACTTTTTAGCGCAACAAAATGGCAACTAAGCGACTTATACACCGCAAGCGACCACTCCGCAATAATATGCACGATTGGTGAAGGAACTGCAGCCAGCACTAGAAGCCTAAGTCGGAAAGCTTACCGCCTGGATACTTTCGACCCCGTGGCCTTTTCGAATGCAGTCCACTCGCTTGTCACTGCCGGCAACGCAGAGAGAAGAGCCTCCCAAATGGCATGCCAGCTATCGCGTGCCTGTGACGAGAGCATGCAAACCCGGAAAACGTTTCGGCGCCACCATGTACCCACGTACTGGTGGAACGAAAATATTGCCGAAGCACGGCGGAACTGCAGCTAAGCCAGGAGGAGATACCAGCGAGCCCGAGGTGGACCCAACTATGCCAAACAGCAGTTAAGGTATCAGAGTGCCAGAAAAATGATAAAAAAGTCCATAAGAGATAGCAAACGAGAATGTTTCCTGGAGCTATGCGACTCAGCCGAATATGATCCTTGGGGCAAGGCGTACAAAACTGTCGTTAAAAGACTCTACGCCGGCAAACAAGCGAAGCCTTCTGACCCAAGTGAGCTGAAGTCGATTGTGGAAACGCTATTCCCAATCAGACCCGACGTATTACTTACGCAAGCCATACCATCGAGCCACGTAGCAGCCATGCCGTCTCTCAGTCCAAGAGGTGCTGACGATCGCCAGAAGCCTAAAGCCCAGTAAGGCACCGGGTCCGGACGGAATCCCCAAACTAGCCATGTCCTTGCGGCCCGCGCAGTTCGTGCAGCTTTTTGACATGTGCCTAATGGAGAGAACTTTCCCCAAAATATGGAAACTCCAAACGCTAGTTTAATTACCGAAGCCTGGTAAGCCGCCCGACGACCCATCGTCATACAGGCCGATTTGCCTCCTGGACACGTTAGGCAAAGTGCTGGAGAAGCTAATCTGCAACAGGCTTCAGGTAGCTGTCGTCAACAATGGTGGCCTGTCCCAAAGCCAATTTGGTTTCACCAAGGCAAAGTCTACAATAGACGCTCTGGAGAAAGTGGTCGGCATAGCAACAAACGCCATCCAAGGATCGAGATGGAAAAGCGGCACAAAAAAGTACTGCCTCATCGTCACGCTGGATGTTAAAAACGCCTTTAACACAGCCAGGTGGGACAAAATATTGGATGCATTGTCAACGTTCCGCGTCCCATATTATCTTCAGGAGACGATACGCAGCTACTTCACTGGAAGACTGCTGCAATACGACACCGCAGACGGCCCCACTACACATCAAGTGTCCGCTGGAGTGCCCCAAGGCTCAGTTCTAGGACCCCTCCTCTGGAACATCATGTACGATGGCATCTTCCGACTGGAACTCCCGATCGATACAAGTATCATCGGCTTCGCGGACGACGTGGCCCTTGTAGTCGTCGGCAAGGAATTGAAGGACGTAGAGGAATCGTGCAACCACAGTATTGACCGGGTGCACCAATGGCTGGCAGCCGCTGGACTCGAGCTGGCTGCTCACAAAACAGAAGCGGTGTTAGTCAGCAGTCGAAAAAGAGTGGAAACAGCGCACATAAGAGTCGGCAGTGCGACAATAGAATCGGCAAGGGCGCTAAAGTACCTGGGTGTCATGCTAGACACAAGAATGTCGTTCAAAGAGCACTTGGAGTACGTGCACAAGAAAGCAGCAGAGTCCTGTCGAGCGCTATCCAGGATTATGCTGAACACACGGGGACCGAAACAGCAGAGACACCGTCTCCTTATGACCGTAAACCGAGCGGTAATAATGTACGCCTCCCCCATCTGGAGCAGAGCTATGGCTGTTCCCAGCTACAGCCGGGGCGTACACTCTATATATCGCCTAAGCGCTCTACGGGACAGCTGCGCATTCCGGACGGTATCGGACGAAGCGGCGCTGGTTATCGCAGGAATGGTCCCGCTAAGCGAACTGGCAACAGAAGCTGTAGTTTGCTATAGAGCCCACGATGGAAGCAACACAGCAAACTCGACTCGCACTGAGGCAAGGATGCAGAGCGTAGCACGATGGCAAGCACGCTGGGATTGGGCATCTAAAGGACGCTGGACGCATAGGCTTATCCCAAACTTGGAAGCCTGGACAAATCGCAAGTATGGCAATACTAATTTTTATTTAACGCAGCTCCTATCAGGCCACGGATGCTTCAGGAGCTACTTAAAGCGATTCGACCACGACAACACATCATGGGCAGACCTATCACGGTGGAAAACCTGGTCACGAGGATGATAGAGACCGCACAAAAGTGGGACGCTGCCAGCACCTTCGCAGCAGAAGTAATGCGAGAACTCAGGAGAATTGAGCGCAGCAGACGGAGAACCGCGGATATTTAGGTAGCAAGAACATGCCTGTGAAGCAATGCTTCGCGGCCGTTCCGCAGGCAATCCACGCTACCTAAACAATACCCCACCTATAACCTAAGCTAAATAACTAAGGATAAATAAATAAACTGAATACAAAAACACACACACACACACACACACACACACACACACACACACACACACACACACACACACACACACACACACTCACACACAGCAAAAATTAATGGAATCACCGTTAACAGTTGCTACGCAACCCGCACAAGCTGGGAACTGCGGCAATTTCAGACCATGCTGGAAGAAATTTCAGAAGACGCTCGCAATAGAGCTCCTCTCGTCATAGCCGGAGACCTTAACGGCTGGGCCGTGGAATGGGGAAGCAAGGAAACTAACGCGAGAGGGACCACCCTGCTAGAAGAGTTCGCGGGGCCTTGCAAACGACGGGCAGGAGCTCACGTACTGCAAGGCCGGTAGAGGCTCTATTATAGACCTTACCCTACTAAGCAGCTCACTTTATAGGCTAACTACATGGAAAGTCAGTAATGAATAATCCACGGGAGAGGACGGAGAAAACAGCAGCCCAAAACAACAGGCCCCAAATGGAAGGACTACAGCCTAGACGAGAAAACCTACACGCGCGAGAGCCTTACGTCATGCTCAATGGACCTGGGCCACGGACTAAGCAGACGACATAGCGCGGCAGCTCATGGAAAACATCTCGAACGCGTGCGACTTATCCCTGCCCAGGAGGATGCCATTCAAAAGAGGAGCACCTTGCTACTGGTGGAATGAGCACATCAGCGACCTAAGGAAGGCCTGCCAGCGTGCTAGAAAGCGTGCCCGAGGCCACCCAGACTTTGCATTTAGGCTGGAACTCCTGCGGGCAGCCAAGCGAGACCTCAAGAGAAGCATTGAACAAAGCAAATCCAGGCGCTTCCAGAAGATATGCGATGAGGGCGATGTTAACCCGTGGGGCACGGCATACAAGGTCGTCACGAAGAAGATCTGCAGCCAGGGAACAACCCAGATGACCTGCCCTACCGCACTTGCCACTATAGTTGAGACACTGTTCCTAATGCAGCAGGTGTCGGCAGACGACGTGTTAGCGGCAAGCAAAAAACCAGGCGACAAAAAGGCTCCAGGACCAGATGGGGTACCAAACAAGGCGCTAAAGTTAGCAATGCTAACCCGACGCCTGTAAATGTCTACAGGACGCTGTATTCCCTAAGAGATGGAAGCGACAGAAATTAATCCTTCTACCGAAAGGGGACAAGCCAAAACAGGAACCCTCGGGATACAGGCCAATCTGCCTACTGGACACGGCGGGAATGGTACTGGAAAGGATTGTGTATGACCGACTACTTAGTGTCGTCGAAGAGAAAGAGGACCTGTCCAAATAAAAATACGGATTTCGCAAGGCAAGGTCTACGGTCGATGCAATTAAGGCGGTGGTAGATATTGCCGCTAAAACAATAGAGGGAACCAGATGGAGGTGGGGAGACAAGGAGTATTGCGCGGTGATTACGTTGGACATCCGCAATGCCTTTTACTCAGCAAGCTGGTCTCGTATACTGGAAGCCTTAGACCGAATAGGGATACCGTCCTCCCTTTTCCGTATAATATCCAACTACCTATCCGATCGGGTATTGAGTTATGATACGGATTACGGTGCTAGGCGTTACACGGTCTCAGCAGGGGTCCCACAGGGTTCGGTCCTGGGATCACTCCTGTGGAACATAATGTACGACGAGGTGCTCAGAGTGCAATTGCCCCAGGGATGCAGAATCATAGGATTCGCAGATGACCTAGCTCTAGTAGTGGTGGGCAAAGAAATAGAAGACGTGGAAGCGGCACCATTTCTGGATTTCGGACGGTGTCGGACGCGGCAGCCACAGTATTGGCAGGAACGCTGCCAGTAGATATACTGGCCAAGGAAATGGAGAACATTTACATGGCTCGAATAGCCACGGGAGACGCTGTCTCAATGGATGTCATCCGGTCTGAGAGAGCAACATCAATGGCAACTTGGCAGGAGAGGTGGAACACGGCGAACAAGGGTAGATGGACACATAAACTGATCCCCAATCTGGAGCAATGGATTAGGAGATGGAATGGCGAAATGAACTACCACCTAACACAGTTTTTTTTTTTTTTTTTTTTTTTTCACACACACACACATACACACACACACACACACACACACACACACACACACACACACACACACACACACAGGTGAGAGTGGATGTGTGTGAGTGAAAGTGAAAGTGAGTTGACGCGTCTCGACTGTTGCTCCGGCTGTTCTCTGTCGTGGGCCGCAGCTCCGGCAGGGAAAGCAAAGCGATGATGTGCAATCCATTGGCGAAGGGGCTGAGCACGTGGAGACCCACGCTCACATACGCGCTTCGCAAGCGGCGGATGCCAGGGTGCGTCAAACCAAAGATGACTACATACGCACACGGAGAGACGCAGCCCTAAACCTGATCCAAGTAAGCAAGTTGAGCACTTTCTCAGCGAAACTATCATGGCGACATTGTTTATGCTCAAGCACATGAGCAAGACAAAAGCTCTGGACAGCTGGTTGGTTGTACAGTGCTGCCAACCTCAACCGAAGTACATGCGTCAACGAAAAAAGCAATTACGCGCGAAAGTATGCCACCCTGTGTGGGTATACATGAGGACAAAGGAAGATATTGCATGCTTTTAGGCTTTTACGTTTTACTCGCATTGCAGCTGAAGATTCGAGGCAAGAAATTGTACAGAAGGCCACGGATCCGACCAAGTCAACTCCTGCCGCATAGCGGTGTACTAAAAAGGGGCGCTGGCGACCGAGCTGGAGCGGTTAAACTCCCATCTGTCAAACGCCAGTGAGAAACCATTGGCCACCGTTGGAGCCACAAATCAGCAGCGATGAGCGCCATAACTGGCAGCACGCCCGTCAATGCAAGCAAGCAAACTCCACCCCCACACTGAGCCCAGTAAAGTGTGGAAGCGACCCACTGGACCCCCCTTACGTAACTGTAGAAATGGGCTGACGAGTCGGGCATTCTAGGACCTTAATAGGCAAGCTGACACCTTGTCGAAACGGCTCCTAGGCTAATGCTAGCCTCGCCCCGTCCCGCTAAAACCTTGGCAGGCCTCGTAGAACGCTTATCGTATGTCGCCATTCAGTTGGCCGTGCAGGCTCAGTTGATATTCCCTGACTAGCACTGATCTGGCTCTGAACTCCGTCTCCCATAAGGACCGGAGTCAACCCTCGCGTGGACCTCACTCCATGGAAAGGTAACCACGGGATCGCGAAGGTGACTGCACAATACACACGACAACAACGGCTTCGAGTTGGGACCCAATTAATCACAATGATGAACCGAAACAACAAAAGCACCACCCCACTAGGTGGACAAGAGGAAGAAGGAGTATGCCAGGCCGACCCGTTCGCTAGGCGATCATGCCTGGCGAGCACGCCCCCGGCTACACCAGTAAGGGCCCCTCAGCCCACTGCACCATGCAGGGAAATTGAAGAGAAAGAGACCCCGAAAAGGCTTAGGGACCCGGCCAGCCCTACGAACAAGCCACGGAGCACCCCGCCCAAGAAGAGCAAGGCAAATACCCAGGAGATCGAAGAGATTGGCTCGATACTGGACGAGCTACTGTTCATGTATCATGGCAAGCAGCCAGCGATGAGGCACATAAACTTGGCCACTAAGAGCATGCTAGCGAGACTAAAAGAGCTGCAAGAAGTAGTCAAAGCGCAGCTCACGGAAAACCTACGCATGCGATGCAGCGAAGAGTCCCATAAGCAGATGAGCCATGCTGAAGAAAGCGCCGGAAGCAATTCTAAATGCGACACGGCAACGCAGACGGAAGAAAGCGGTGCAGGCAGTAAACCACCGACAGCGGCGCAAAAACCGACGAACGAGGTTACAGGAAAAAATCAGATCTTGGATCTTGCAAGCAGCAACGTTCACAGCCGGCAGAGGGCAACGTACCGACCCAAGCGCGAGAGGCAATAACACCGGTCAAAAATACCCGAGAGGTAAAAAATAAATGGACTGAGGTGAAGGACAAGCTCACCAGGCGGAAACAGCCCAACCGACCGGATGCGATCCTGATCACGTGTACAGGGAGCATGCCATACGCAGATGTGCTCAAAATGGTGAAAACAGCTCCTGCACTGCAGGCGCTCAAAAATAATGTACAGGGCATCCGCAAATCAGCAGCAGGAGAACTGATCCTCAGGCTCCAGAAGCCATCGGACCCAGCTACCGACCAGTTGCATGTGGCAATCAGCAGCGCACTGGCTGGAAAAGCTGCCGTTAGAACCTTGCAGGAAACGGTGCAAATGGAGGTTCTAGATATCGATGAGTCCACGACAGCAGATGAGGTCCTCACAGCTCTCTCTGCCTCGGTGGAAGGAGACATACCAGTAGAAGCGACGCCCACTATGAGGGCGGCCTACGGAGGAACACAGATCGCATCGCTGGCCCTGCAACCGAGCCTAGCCACGAAACTGCTCGAAACCGGCAAGGTCCGCATAGGGTGGGTTATATGCCGAACACGCCAAAAGATCGAGCCAAAGAGATGCATCCACCAGGTGCAAGAGCCAGCATCCGGTTGGAAAGGAGACATGCTTTAAATGCGCAGGTACTGGGCACAAGTCTGGACAGTGCACGCATGAGGCAAAGTGCATCCTCTGCACAAGAATGGGCATGGGCACTAACCAAGCCGCGCACTCAACTCTGAGCAGGAACTGCCCGGAGTATAAGAAGGCCTACAAAGCGCTTAGAAATGGTTAAGTTCCAGCAACTTAACCTAAACCACTGCAGAGCAGCCCAGGATCTGCTCGCACAAACGACCCGGGAGACGAGAATTGATGTAGCCATCATTGGCGAACCGTATACACCCAAACATATCGGAGTGTGGCACGAAAGCCTAGACGCTGGAGCAGCACTATGGAGCTGCGGACAGGCACCATACCAGCTCACTCAACGGATGGCTCGCAAAGGGTTTGCTAGGGCAAAATGTGGTCGCATATACGTTTATAGCTGCTACATACCACCAAGCATACCCCTGGCAGAGTACACAGCCATTATTGAAGACATCGCACAGGACGCGCACGGAAAATCTCCAGTGATAATCGCCGGAGACTTCAACGCGTGGGCCACAGAATGGGGCAGCAGCAGAACGACACCAAGGGGAACCATCCTGCTGGACATATTTGCTTCGCTAAATGTCTGTCTGCTGAACATCGGCACGAGAAGCACTTACAGCAAAGCGGGTCGCGAGTCGATCATAGACCTGACGTTTGCCAGCCCAGACGTTGCCCGAGACGCCAAATGGCATGTATCGGATGTATACACCCACAGCGACCACTTTGCTGTGATAACGGACACCTATCAACTTGGAAGCAGAGGCGCCAGTAGAAGGCTCCAACACACGGGATACAAGATGAACACTATGGACCTGGAAAGACTCCTCCCTATGGTAGAAGGACTTGGCATAAGAGGCGACGCCAACAGCTCTGCTGACGCGATAACAGAGGCTATCACCAACGCATGTGACGCCATACTGACAAAAGTTCGCAAGGGTGGAAACGCACATAGACCGGTAGCCTGGTGGAACGAGGACATAGCCAAAGCGCGCAAAGAGTGCCTCGCAGCTAGGCGGAAGAGCCAACGGTCAAGACCGTCCCCCAATTTTGAGCACCATCTGCAGAACTTCAGAGCTAAGCGGAAAGTACTCAAGGAAGCTATCAGACGCAGCAAATCCCGATACTTTCAGAAGCTCTGCGACGCTGCGGACGCGGAGCCCTTTGGACTGGCTTACAAGCTAGTCATGGGAAGGCTATGCAGGCAACCAATGCCAACAAACCCGGAACAGCTCAAACAAATAGTCCTAACGCTCTTTCCTCGACAGACACCTGGAATTGCACCGCAACTACCAGCAAACGGAATAAACGACTGTGCACCCACCGACGACAATGAGGTACTGAGCATTGCTGCGAAGCTAAAGGCCGACAAATCTCCTGGACCAGATGGAATACCGAACGGGGTAATAAAAGCTGTCATTACTGCACAGCCCAGAAGCTTCGTGGAGTTGTACAATCAATGTATAGCGGAATGCACAGTACCATGTAGATGGAAACTCCAGCGACTTGTGTTCATCCCGAAGCCCGGCAAGGAACTAGATGATCCCTCCTCATACCGCCCCCTGTGTATCCTGGACACGATGGGAAAAATATTTGAGCGGATAATATGCAATCGCCTAGAATGCAAGCTTGCTGCAGTGCGCGGTCTGTCTGAACGCCAATTCGGCTTCAGGAAACACAGGAGCACCACGGATGCCATCAGGGCCGTGGCTGAACTAGCAGAAGACGCTATCCAAGGCACAAGATGGACAGGTGGCACCAAACAGTACTGCCTAGTCTGTACGTTGGATGTCAGGAACGCGTTCAACTCAGCCAATTGGACAAAAATACTAGAAGCGCTAACGGCCAGACACATCCCGAGCCACTTAATAAAGTTAGTGACCAGCTACTTCCAGGACAGAGTGCTAAATTACGACACAGAAGACGGCCAACGACAGTACAGGGTAACTGGAGGCGTTCCTCAGGGCTCTGTTCTCGGGCCGCTACTGTGGAACGTCATGTACGACGGAGTACTGCGCCTTTGCCTACCAGAGGGCAACACAATCATTGGTTTCGCCGATGACATCGCTGTTGTTACTGTGGCGAAGAATCTCGATGAGGTCACTCTTAGGAGCAGTGCGGCCATCGACAGGATAATTGACTGGCTATCCCAGAACGGACTCACGCTAGCGGAGCAGAAGTCGGAGGCAGTCTTAATAAGCAGCAGAAAGATAGTTGAGACGACATCGTTGCGCGTTGGCAGTACTATCATTAAGTCCAAGCCCGCCATCAAATACCTGGGCGTCATGATAGACCACAGACTGTCGTATAAACAGCACCTGGAGTATATTAGCCACAAAGCGGCCAGTGTTACAACAGCCATTAGCCGAATGTTGGCGAACACCAAAGGACCAAGGCAGAGGAGCAGAAGGCTAATCGCTGGAGTGGTGACGTCCACAATCCTCTACGGATCCAACATATGGGCCCCCGCAATGGAGGTTGCATCTTACAGCCGAGGATGCAATGCTGCATACCGACGATGTGCATTGCGTGTAGCCACC
This sequence comes from Drosophila virilis, assembly GCF_030788295.1. Taxonomy (NCBI): domain Eukaryota; kingdom Metazoa; phylum Arthropoda; class Insecta; order Diptera; family Drosophilidae; genus Drosophila; species Drosophila virilis. Next base: position 31,314 of record NW_027212945.1, on the reverse strand, counting down.
TGCTTCCGCACTGTATCGGAAGACGCGGCCTTAGTACTGGCAGGCATGATCCCACTCGGCCTGATGGCTGCCGAAAGGCAAAGTGGGGCAACCACCAACAGGCAACTGAGGGATAACACCATCGATCAATGGCAAAGCAAATGGGATGCGAGCTCAAGTGGCAGATGGACCCACAGACTAATCCCAAACCTGAAGCTTTGGCTACAGCGGCGACACGGCGATGTAGACCACTACCTGGCACAAATATTTACTGGGCATGGCTGCTTTAAAGCGTACCTGCACAGGTTTAATCATGAGGACGACCCCTTTTGCGAGCACTGTGGGTACGGTGTGATTGAGGACGCGGAGCACGCATTGTTCTACTGCCCACTCTATAGTCGCGAGCGAGACAAAGCGACGGCGGGCAGAAATGATTTGTCTCCGGAGAATCTCGTGGCGCGAATGGTGGCCACTGAAAATGGATGGACAGCCGTTGCTAACATGGCATCGGCTATAATGAAGGAGCTGCGACGACAGGAGAGAATCCGACGCGGCATCGACTGATGAGCGGCTGATATACAGCCGTACCCCGCCCTGCGAAGTAGTACTTTGCGGTTGTCCCGCAGGAGCGGGCTACAACTTTCTACTCCCCACAAAATACCCTTTCCTTCTTTGTTTGTCTTAGTTCCCCCTTGTAAAATGTTAAGCCGTTATTTTCTTTTCTTCCCAAATAAAAAAAAAAAAAAAAAAAAAAAAAAACACAGGTGAGAGTGAGAGAAAGACGCCGTGCGGACGCGCATTTTTTTGTGCTCCGGTTTGCGCCCTTTGCTGCAGGTGCTGCAAAGGAAAAGCGTCTCTAAGCGACAGATTGTACGACAGAAACAACGTATCTGGATCCGGACGGACGGGTCTCTTCCGCTGGGTAAGACAACAACAACACCATTCAATTGTGCCCTGGAGCGCATTGAGTGAAAAGCTTTCCAATCTCCCTGTGAATTGTGAAAGTCATGCAGATGACGATCAGCTGTCACAAGCTTGCGATGACAACTTGCGTAAGTACAGCTGAGCAGTGCTCAAAAACAGCACACAAACGCATATAATAGAGCGACAAATAGATGGCGCCACTACCAAGCCAGGATACAAATACCTAATTGCCACCAGTAGATGGCGCTAGTAGTTATGCAAATAGAAAGATAAATGCAGAATGCTGAATGTCCAACAGGGCCAACGGGTACACAAGGCCGAGGATCTGGCTAAGCCACCACCACCGCTCCGGCGGCGTGGGTACGGGGCTCTGGCGGCCAAGTCGGGCGGCATAACTCCCAACAAACGCTACAGGGAAACTTGTAGTCAACGTGGGACGCCCTAAGGGACAAATTCGCGCCACTTATTTGACATGCACAGAGGATCCCATAAGATCCATTGACACCCAGTAAGGTCTCAATTACGGCATACTGGAAGCCACTTAAATATCCGACGAAACCGGGTTGACAGGCCGCAGTATTCCAGGACCTTAGAAAACCGAGTGAAATAGAGCGGAAACGGCTGCTGCAAATGCTGCGGCTGCCCCCGCCCCATTAAAATCATGGCAAGGCCTCGAGAAACCCTTGTTGTCCGTTACCATTAAGTTGGCCGTGCAGCATCAGTTGACATTGTCCTGACTAATACCGATCTGGCTCTGAACTCCGGCTCTCATCAAGACCGGAGTCAAACCTCGCGTGGACCTCACTCCCTGGAAAGACACCCACGGGATCACGAAGGTGACTGCACAGAACGGTCAACAAAAGGCCTCGAGGGGGGGCCCAACCACAAAGAAATGAATGCAAAACAACAAGGGGGACACCTCCACCCCGAAATAATAGAGGCAACAACAACAACAACGAGAAAGAAGGGCTATCTTCGGCACGCCAAAGATCTTATACCCTTGCAGACCCAATCTTTTCATAATGCTCATAGTGCTTTGCCCTTATCTAAGAAGTACCGGGAAAATAGTAGATGCCGAGTTTGGTCAAGATATCTTGAAAAACAAAATGTTTTTTCATACAAAAACTTAATTTTCGACCGTCGTTCCTATGGCAGCTATATGATATAGTGGTCCGATCTTAATAGGATTTTGCATATATATGAAGAGTAAAATGAAACTAATAAATGCCGAGTTTGGTCAAGATATCTTGATAAACAAAATGTTTTTTTATACAAAAACTTAATTTTCGGCCGATCGTTCCTACGGCAGCTATATGATATAGTGGTCCGATATTAATAGGATTTTGCATATATATGAGGAGTAAAGTAAAACTAATAAATGCCGAGTTTGGTCAAGATATCTTGATAAACAAAATGTTTTTTCATACAAAAACTTAATTTTCGACAGATCGTTCCTATGGCAGCTATATGATATCGTGGTCCGATCCAGCTGATTTTCACATATGTGCTGCGTTCAACAGAAAGAGGGAGTTCTGCAAAGTTTCAGTAAGATAGCTTTAAAACTGAGGGGCTAGTTTGCATAGAAACAGACAGACGGACGGACGGACATGGCTATATCGACTCGGCTGTTGATGCTGATTAAGAATATATATACTTTATGGGGTCGGAGATGTCTCCTTCTATGCGTTACACATTTCACGAAAAAATTATAATACCCTCTGCAAGTGTATAACGAGATAGGCAGAGTCTATCCAGTGCGAAGATGGTCTCGACTTCGCGAAATCTAGTAGAGTTGCTAGAGCTCCACTATCAACTGCTAAAATCACTGCACAACTGCAGGAGCTAATAAACCAAACAGCCAGAGAGATACGAGCCGACGTGGCACAACTGAAGAGAGTTGGGTCCACAAGGTTACACGCTGCTAGACGACTTCGAAGCCCTTAATGTAACACTGCTGAATACCGGGACCGAGCACACCTTCATCAAGGCAGGACGCGGCTCAATTATTAACCTGACGTTTGCCAGCTCCTCAATAGCAAGACGGGCCACATGGGAGGTGTCCCAGCTGTATACGTATAGCGACCACCAGGCCATTGTCAGCAATACTGATGGTGGACAGCGATGGTGAGGAAAAAGAAAGGAGGTAACAAACACAAGCCAGTCCGATGGTGGAATGGCGAAATAGAGGATGTGCGTAATAGGTGCCACACAGCAAGACGCATATACCAGCGCGCAGCAAAACGAGCGCGACGGGAAACAGCAAACCTGGCCCTGGAGCACGAAGCCGAAGAAGCTCGCGCAGCCCTCCACTCCTGGCGAGCTATGCTTACCATGGCTATCAAGCGAAGCAAGCGGCAATGCTGGATGCAACTCTGCGACCAACCCGATACCCAGCCTTCGGACAAGCCTACAAAACGCTAATGGGCAAACTCACAAGAGGACCCGTACCGACCTGCCCAGAGCATCTAAAGCAGATAGTGGAGACACTGTTTCCGCGCCAGATAGAGCTAGGCCACAACCCTCCAGCCGTAGGCACGTCGGTGGTGCTTCCCATCGACACAGAAGACATAAGTGCCGCGCTAAAGCGTATTAAATCAAACAAAGCACCAGGGTCCGACGGCATCCCCAATGCAGTGCTGAAGACCATCGCTAGCGCTCACGTAGACACAGTCGTAAATGTGTTCAACCTATGCATTGCCGAAAGAACCTTTTCAACGTGCTGGAAGTTGCAGAGACTGGTCCTTATCCCTAAAGCCGGAAAGGACCCGCCTACAGGCCACTCTGCATGCTGGACTCCACGGGCAAGCTCTTCGAGCGCATCATCTGCGATCGTCTGAAGAAGGAGATCGCTGATCGCTATGGACTGTCGGACCAGCAGTTCGGCTTCCGTAAACACAGGAGCACTGTCGACGCTATCAAATTGGTAGCGGACACGGCAGGGAAGGCCGTATGAGGCACGCGATGTCGCGGCGGATCCAAAAAGTATTGCCTTGTGAATATACTCCTGGCACTCTTCAGGCTGCAAATCTCCGAGTACCTCATCAGTCTTGTTGGCGGATACTTCAAGGACCGGGTACTCATATACGACACGACTGCAGGACGACGCAAGTACGCCATTACTGGGAGCGTTCCTCGCAGACGACATCGCAATCGTCACGGTGGCGAAAGAGAGAAAAACTAATGAAGCAGCCCACAAGGTGACCAGGTGGCTTGTAGAAAATGGCCTCAACTTAGCTGCGCAAAAAATAGAGGCAGTTCTTATCAGCAGCCGGAAGCAAATGGAAGCCGCCAACATCACAGTGGACGGAGCTAAGGTTGTTTCCAAACCTTCTATAAAATATCTAGGCGTGTTGCTGGAACACAGGCTCAGCTTCCAGGAGCATCTTAAATACGCAGGTGAAAAGGCGAGTAGAGCTATAAATGCACTATCTGGCATAATGGCGAACACTGGAGGCCCTAGACAGCGCCGCAGACGACTGATCTGCAACGTGGTCCAGTAGATGCTCCTCTACGCTTCATCGATCTGGGGACCAGCAATGAGGATCCCCTCCTACAGCCACAAATGGGCATCGTAAAGAAGATGCGCACTCCGAGTCCTCTGCTCTTTTCGGACCGTCTCAGACGACGCAGCTCTAATCCTGGCCGGAATGCCCCCGCTGGATCTACTTTCAACAGAAGAGCGCACCGTAGCACGCAGCCGGGAGACAACACTAGCAGAATGGCAAGCACGATGGGTTTCTTCCTCCAATGGCAGCTGGACTAAACGCATAGTCCCGGACCTACGGCCGTGGGTTAGCAGGAAGCACGGACAAACCGACTTCTACTTGACCCAGCTACTGACAGGACATGGATGCTTTAAATCCTATCTCCTTAGGTTTAGGCATGAGACGGATCCGTTTTGCACACACTCTGCGCGGACCATAGAGGACGCAGAACACGTCTTTTTTGTTTGTCCCAGATTTTCTGCTAAAGAGCTAAGCCAAAGTATTGGGAGGAATTTTACAGTCACTGACTTAACAGATATCCTACTTAGCTCGTAAAATAATTGGGTTGCAATAACCCACGCCTTTAACACAGCCAGGTGGGACAAATATTGGATGCATTGTCAACGTTCCGCGTCCCATATTATCTTCAGGAGACAATACGCAGCTACTTCACTGGAAGACTGCTGCAATACGACACCGCAGACGGCCCCACTACACATCAAGTGTCCGCTGGAGTGCCCCAAGGCTCAGTTCTAGGACCCCTTCTCTGGAACATCATGTACGATGGCATCCTCCGACTGGAACTCCCGATCGATACAAGTATCATCGGCTTCGCGGACGACGTGGCCCTTGTAGTCGTCGGCAAGGAATTGAAGGACGTAGAGGAATCGTGCAACCACAGTATTGACCGGGTGCACCAATGGCTGGCAGCAGCTGGACTCGAGCTGGCTGCTCACAAAACAAAAGCGGTGTTAGTCAGCAGTCGAAAAAGAGTGGAAACAGCGCACATAAGAGTCGGCAGTGCGACAATCGGCAAGGGCGCTAAAGTACCTGGGTGTCATGCCAGACACAAGAATGTCGTTCAAAGAGCACTTGGAGTACGTGCACAAGAAAGCAGCAGAGTCCTGTCGAGCGCTATCCAGGATTATGCTGAACACACGGGGACCGAAACAGCAGAGACACCGTCTCCTTATGACCGTAAACCGAGCGGTAATAATGTACGCGTCCCCCATCTGGAGCAGAGCTATGGCTGTTCCCAGCTACAGCCGGGGCGTACACTCTATATATCGCCTAAGCGCTCTACGGGTCAGCTGCGCATTCCGGACGGTATCGGATGAAGCGGCGCTGGTTATCGCAGGAATGGTCCCGCTAAGCGAACTGGCAACAGAAGCTGTAGTTTGCTATAGAGCCCACGATGGAAGCAACACAGCAAACTCGACTCGCACTGAGGCAAGGATGCAGAGCGTAGCACGATGGCAAGCACGCTGGGATCGCGCATCTAAAGGACGCTGGACGCATAGGCTTATCCCAAACTTGGAAGCCTGGACAAATCGCAAGTATGGCAATACTAATTTTTATTTAACGCAGCTCCTATCAGGCCACGGATGCTTCAGGAGCTACTTAAAGCGATTCGGCCACGACAACACATCATGGGCAGACCTATCACGGTGAAAAACCTGGTCACGAGGATGATAGAGACCGCACAAAAGTGGGACGCTGCCAGCACCTTCGCAGCAGAAGTAATGCGAGAACTCAGGAGAGTTGAGCGCAGCAGACGGAGAACCGCGAATATTTAGGTAGCAAGAACATGCCTGTGAAGCAATGCTTCGCGGCCGTTCCGCAGGCAATCCACGCTACCTAAACAATACCCCACCTATAACCTAAGCTAAATAACTAAGGATAAATAAATAAACTGAATACAAAAACACACACACACACACACACACACACACACACACACACACACACACACACACACACACAGGAGAACATGAGTGAAAGTGAAAGTGAGTTGACGCGTCTCGACTGTCGCTCCGGCTGTTCTCTGTCGTGGGCCGCAGCTCCGGCAGGGAAAGCAAAGCGATGATGTGCAATCCATTGGCGAAGGGGCTGAGCACGTGGAGACCCACGCTCACATACGCGATTCGCAAGCGGCGGATGCCAGGGTGGGTCAAACCAAAGATGACTACATACGCACACGGAGAGACGCAGGTGGCACGACTGGCACGACTGGTGGTACACCTGCAAGACTGTGGAGGTGAACACGAGAATGGAGCAAACCCGCGCACTCACCTGGATGACGGGATGATGGCGAGGACTACCTGATGGTATATATCCAACCCTAAACCTGATCCAAGTAAGCAAGTTGAGCACTTTCTCAGCGAAACTATCATGGCGACATTGTTTATGCTCAAGCACATGAGCAAGACAAAAGCTCTGGACAGCTGGTTGGTTGTACAGTGCTGCCAACCGAAGTACATGCGTCAACGAAAAAAGCAATTACGCGCGAAAGTATGCCACGCTGTGTGGGTATACATGAGGACAAAGGAAGATATTGCATGCTTTTAGGCTTTTACGTTTTACTCGCATTGCAGCTGAAGACTCGAGGCAAGAAATTGTACAGAAGGCCACGGATCCGACCAAGTCAACTCCTGCCGCATAGCGGTGTACTAAAAAGGGGCGCTGGCGACCGAGCTGGAGCGGTTAAACTCCCATCTGTCAAACGCCAGTGAGAAACCATTGGCCACCGTTGGAGCCACAAATCAGCAGCGATGAGCGCCACAACTGGCAGCACGCCCGTCAATGCAAGCAAGCAAACTCCACCCCCACACTGAGCCCAGTAAAGTGTGGAAGCGACCCACTGGACCCCCCTTACGTAACTGTAGAAATGGGCTGACGAGTCGGGCATTCTAGGACCTTAATAGGCAAGCTGACACCTTGTCGAAACGGCTCCTAGGCTAATGCTAGCCTCGCCCCCGTCCCGCTAAAACCTTGGCAGGCCTCGTAGAACGCTTATCGTATGTCGCCATTCAGTTGGCCGTGCAGGCTCAGTTGATATTCCCTGACTAGCACTGATCTGGCTCTGAACTCCGTCTCCCATAAGGACCGGAGTCAACCCTCGCGTGGACCTCACTCCATGGAAAGGCAACCACGGGATCGCGAAGGTGACTGCACAATACACACGACAACAACGGCTTCGAGTTGGGACCCAATTAATCACAATGATGAACCCAAACAACAAAAGCACCACCCCACTAGGTGGACAAGAGGAAGAAGGAGTATGCCAGGCCGACCCGTTCGCTAGGCGATCATGCCTGGCGAGCACGCCCCCGGCTACACCAGTAAGGGCCCCTCAGCCCACTGCACCATGCAGGGAAATTGAAGAGAAAGAGACCCCGAAAAGGCTTAGGGACCCGGCCAGCCCTACGAACAAGCCACGGAGCACCCCGCCCAAGAAGAGCAAGGCAAATACCCAGGAGATCGAAGAGATTGGCTCGATACTGGACGAGCTACTGTTCATGTATCATGGCAAGCAGCCAGCGATGAGGCACATAAACTTGGCCACTAAGAGCATGCTAGCGAGACTAAAAGAGCTGCAAGAAGTAGTCAAAGCGCAGCTCACGGAAAACCTACGCATGCGATGCAGCGAAGAGTCCCATAAGCAGATGAGCCATGCTGAAGAAAGCGCCGGAAGCAATTCTAAATGCGACACGGCAACGCAGACGGAAGAAAGCGGTGCAGGCAGTAAACCACCGACAGCGGCGCAAAAACCGACGAACGAGGTTACAGGAAATAATCAGATCTTGGCCCCAAGCAACTCCAAGCCGGCACCAACTCGCAAGCAGCAACGTTCACAGCCGGCAGAGGGCAAGGTACCGACCCAAGCGCGAGAGGCAAAAACACCGGTCAAAAATACCCGAGAGGTAAAAAATAAATGGACTGAGGTGAAGGGCAAGCTCACCAGGCGGAAACAGCCCAACCGACCGGATGCGATCCTGATCACGTGTACAGAGAGCATGCCATACGCAGATGTGCTCAAAATGGTGAAAACAGCTCCTGCACTGCAGGCGCTCAAAAATAATGTACAGGGCATCCGCAAATCAGCAGCAGGAGAACTGATCCTCAGGCTCCAGAAGCCATCGGACCCAGCTACCGACCAGTTGCGTGTGGCAATCAGCAGCGCACTGGCTGGAAAAGTTGCCGTTAGAACCTTGCAGGAAACGGTGCAAATGGAGGTTCTAGATATCGATGAGTCCACGACAGCAGATGAGGTCCTCACAGCTCTCTCTGCCTCGGTGGAAGGAGACATACCAGTAGAAGCGACGCCCACTATGAGGGCGGCCTACGGAGGAACACAGATCGCATCGCTGGCCCTGCAACCGAGCCTAGCCACGAAACTGCTCGAAACCGGCAAGGTCCGCATAGGGTGGGTTATATGCCGAATACGCCAAAAGATCGAGCCAAAGAGATGCTTCAGATGCATGGGATTCGGCCATACATCCACCAGGTGCAAGAGCCAGCATCCGGTTGGAAAGGAGACATGCTTTAAATGCGCAGGTACTGGGCACAAGTCTGGACAGTGCACGCATGAGGCAAAGTGCATCCTCTGCACAAGAATGGGCACGGGCACTAACCAAGCCGCGCACTCAACTCTGAGCAGGAACTGCCCGGAGTATAAGAAGGCCTACAAAGCGCTTAGAAATGGTTAAGTTCCTGCAACTTAACCTAAACCACTGCAGAGCAGCCCAGGATCTGCTCGCACAAACGACCCGGGAGACGAGAATTGATGTAGCCATCATTAGTGAACCGTATACACCCAAACACATCGGAGTGTGGCACGAAAGCCTAGACGCTGGAGCAGCACTATGGAGCTGCGGACAGGCACCATACCAGCTCACTCAACGGATGGCTCGCAAAGGGTTTGCTAGGGCAAAATGTGGTCGCATATACGTTTATAGCTGCTACATACCACCAAGCATACCCCTGGCAGAGTACACAGCCATTATTGAAGACATCGCACAGGACGCGCACGGAAAATCTCCAGTGATAATCGCCGGAGACTTCAACGCGTGGGCCACAGAATGGGGCAGCAGCAGAACGACACCAAGGGGAACCATCCTGCTGGACATATTTGCTTCGCTAAATGTCTGTCTGCTGAACATCGGCACGAGAAGCACTTACAGCAAAGCGGGTCGCGAGTCGATCATAGACCTGACGTTTGCCAGCCCAGACGTTGCCCGAGACGCCAAATGGCATGTATCGGATGTATACACCCACAGCGACCACTTTGCGGTGATAACGGACACCTATCAACTTGGAAGCAGAGGCGCCAGTAGAAGGCTCCAACACACGGGATACAAGATGAACACTATGGACCTGGAAAGACTCCTCCCTATGGTAGAAGGACTTGGCATAAGAGGCGACGCCAACAGCTCTGCTGACGCGATAGCAGAGACTATCACCAACGCATGTGACGCTATACTGACAAAAGTTCGTAAGGGTGGTAACGCACATAGACCGGTAGCCTGGTGGAACGAGGACATAGCCAAAGCGCGCAAAGAGTGCCTCGCAGCTAGGCGGAAGAGCCAACGGTCAAGACCGTCCCCCAATTTCGAGCACCATCTGCAGAACTTCAGAGCCAAGCGGAAATTACTCAAGGAAGCTATCAGACGCAGCAAATCCCGATACTTTCAGAAGCTCTGCGACGCTGCGGACGCGGAGCCCTTTGGACTGGCTTACAAGCTAGTCATGGGAAGGCTATGCAGGCAACCAATGCCAACAAACCCGGAACAGCTCAAACAAATAGTCCTAACGCTCTTTCCTCGACAGACACCTGGAATTGCACCGCAACTACCAGCAAACGGAATAAACGACTGTGCACCCACCGACGCCAATGAGGTACTGAGCATTGCTGCGAAGCTAAAGGCGGACAAATCTCCTGGACCAGACGGAATACCGAACGGGGTAATAAAAGCTGTCATTACTGCACAGCCCAGAAGCTTCGTGGAGTTGTACAATCAATGTATAGCGGAATGCACAGTACCACGAAGATGGAAACTCCAGCGACTTGTGCTCATCCCGAAGCCCGGCAAGGAACTAGATGATCCCTCCTCATACCGCCCCCTGTGTATGCTGGACACGATGGGAAAAATATTTGAGCGGATAATATGCAATCGCCTAGAATGCAAGCTTGCTGAAGTGCGCGGTCTGTCTGAACGACAATTCGGCTTCAGGAAACACAGGAGCACCACGGATGCCATCAGGGCCGTGGCTGAACTAGCAGAAGACGCTATCCAAGGCACAAGATGGACAGGTGGCACCAAACAGTACTGCCTAGTCTGTACGTTGGATGTCAGGAACGCGTTCAACTCAGCCAATTGGACAAAAATACTAGAAGCGCTAACGGCCAGACACATCCCGAGCCAACTAATAAAGTTAGTGACCAGCTACTTCCAGGACAGAGTGCTAAATTACGACACAGAAGACGGCCAACGACAGTACAGGGTAACTGGAGGCGTTCCTCAGGGCTCTGTTCTCGGGCCGCTACTGTGGAACGTCATGTACGACGCAGTACTGCGCCTTTGCCTACCAGAGGGCAACACAATCATTGGTTTCGCCGATGACATCGCTGTTGTTACTGTGGCGAAGAAACTCGATGAGGTCACTCTTAGGAGCAGTGCGGCCATCGACAGGATAATTGACTGGCTATCCCAGAACGGACTCACGCTAGCGGAGCAGAAGTCGGAGGCAGTCTTAATAAGCAGCAGAAAGATAGTTGAGACGACATCGTTGCGCGTTGGCAGTACTATCATTAAGTCCAAGCCCGCCATCAAATACCTGGGCGTCATGATAGACCACAGACTGTCGTATAAACAGCACCTGGAGTATATTAGCCACAAAGCGGCCAGTGTTACAACAGCCATTAGCCGAATGTTGGCGAACACCAAAGGACCAAGGCAGAGGAGCAGAAGGCTAATCGCTGGAGTGGTGACGTCCACAATCCTCTACGGATCCAACATATGGGCCCCCGCAATGGAGGTTGCATCTTACAGCCGAGGATGCAATGCTGCATACCGACGATGTGCATTGCGTGTAGCCACCTGCTTCCGCACTGTATCGGAAGACGCGGCCTTAGTACTGGCAGGCATGATCCCACTCGGCCTGATGGCTGCCGAAAGGCAAAGTGGGGCAACCACCAACAGGCAACTGAGGGATAACACCATCGATCAATGGCAAAGCAAATGGGATGCGAGCTCAAGTGGCAGATGGACCCACAGACTAATCCCAAACCTGAAGCTTTGGCTACAGCGGCGACACGGCGATGTAGACCACTACCTGGCACAAATATTTACTGGGCATGGCTGCTTTAAAGCGTACCTGCACAGGTTTAATCATGAGGACGACCCCTTTTGCGAGCACTGTGGGTACGGTGTGATTGAGGACGCGGAGCACGCATTGTTCTACTGCCCACTCTATAGTCGCGAGCGAGACAAAGCGACGGCGGGCAGAAATGATTTGTCTCCGGAGAATCTCGTGGCGCGAATGGTGGCCACTGAAAATGGATGGACAGCCGTTGCTAACATGGCATCGGCTATAATGAAGGAGCTGCGACGACAGGAGAGAATCCGACGCGGCATCGACTGATGAGCGGCTGATATACAGCCGTACCCCGCCCTGCGAAGTAGTACTTTGCGGTTGTCCCGCAGGAGCGGGCTACAACTTTCTACTCCCCACAAAATACCCTTTCCTTCTTTGTTTGTCTTAGTTCCCCCTTGTAAAATGTTAAGCCGTTATTTTCTTTTCTTCCCAAATAAAAAAAAAAAAAAAAAAAAAAAAATACAGGTGAGAGTGAGAGAAAGACGCCGTGCGGACGCGCATTTTTTTGTGCTCCGGTTTGCGCCCTTTGCTGCAGGTGCTGCAAAGGAAAAGCGTCTCTAAGCGACAGATTGTACGACAGAAACAACGTATCTGGATCCGGACGGACGGGTCTCTTCCGCTGGGTAAGACAACAACAACACCATTCAATTGTGCCCTGGAGCGCATTGAGTGAAAAGCTTTCCGATCTCCCTGTGAATTGTGAAAGTCATGCAGATGACGATCAGCTGTCACAAGCTTGCGATGACAACTTACGTAAGTACAGCTGAGCACCAGTGCTCAAAAACAGCACACAAACGCATATAATAGAGCGACAAATAGATGGCGCCACTACCAAGCCAGGGTACAAATACCTAATTGCCACCAGTAGATGGCGCTAGTAGTTATGCAAATAGAAAGATAAATGCAGAATGCTGAATGTCCAACAGGGCCAACGGGTGCACAAGGCCGCGGATCTGGCTAAGCCACCACCACCGCTCCGGCGGCGTGGGTACGGGGCTCTGGCCGCCAAGTCGGGCGGCATAACTCCCAACAAACGCTACAGGGAAACTTGTAGTCAACGTGGGACGCCCTAAGGGACAAATTCGCGCCACTTATTTGACATGCACAGAGGATCCCATAAGATCCATTGACACCCAGTAAGGTCTCAATTACGGCATACTGGAAGCCACTTAAATATCCGACGAAACCGGGTTGACAGGCCGCAGTATTCCAGGACCTTAAAAAACCGAGTGAAATAGAGCGGAAACGGCTGCTGCAAATGCTGCGCCTGCCCCCGCCCCATTAAAATCATGGCAAGGCCTCGAGAAACCCTTGTTGTCCGTTACCATTAAGTTGGCCGTGCAGCATCAGTTGACATTGTCCTGACTAATACCGATCTGGCTCTGAACTCCGGCTCTCATCAGGACCGGAGTCAAACCTCGCGTGGACCTCACTCCCTGGAAAGACACCCACGGGATCACGAAGCTGACTGCACAGAACGGTCAACAAAAGGCCTCGAGGGGGGGCCCAACCACAATGAAATGAATGCAAAACAACAAGGGGGACACCTCCACCCCGAAATAATAGAGGCAACAACAACAACAACGAGAAAGAAGGGCTGTCTTCGGCACGCCAAAGATCTAATACCCTTGCAGACCCAATCTTTTCATAATGCTCATAGTGCTTTGCCCCTATCTAAGAAGTACCGGGAAAATAGTAGATGCCGACTTTGGTCAAGATACCTTGAAAAACAAAATTTTTTTCATACAAAAACTTAATTTTCGACCGTCGTTCCTATGGCAGCTATATGATATAGTGGTCCGATCTTAATAGGATTTTGCATATATATGAAGAGTAAAATGAAACTAATAAATGCCGAGTTTGGTCAAGATATCTTGATAAACAAAATATTTTTTCATACAAAAACTTAATTTTCGGCCGATCGTTCCTATGGCAGCTATATGATATAGTGGTCCGATATTAATAGGATTTTGCATATATATGAGGAGTAAAGTAAAACTAATAAATGCCGAGTTTGGTCAAGATATCTTGATAAACAAAATGTTTTTTCATACAAAAACTTAATTTTCGACAGATCGTTCCTATGGCAGCTATATGATATCGTGGTCCGATCCAGCTGATTTTCACATATGTGCTGCGTTCAACAGAAAGAGGGAGTTCTGCAAAGTTTCAGTAAGATAGCTTTAAAACTGAGGGGCTAGCTTGCATAGAAACAGACAGACGGACGGACGGACATGGCTATATCGACTCGGCTGTTGATGCTGATTAAGAATATATATACTTTATGGGGTCGGAGATGTCTCCTTCTATGCGTTACACATTTCACGAAAAAATTATAATACCCTCTGCAAGTGTATAACGAGATAGGCAGAGTCTATCCAGTGCGAAGATGGTCTCGACTTCGCGAAATCTAGTAGAGTTGCTAGAGCTCCACTATCAACTGCAAAAATCACTGCACAACTGCAGGAGCTAATAAACCAAACAGCCAGAGAGATACGAGCCGACGTGGCACAACTGAAGAGAGTTGGGTCCACAAGGTTACACGCTGCTAGACGACTTCGAAGCCCTTAATGTAACACTGCTGAATACCGGGACCGAGCACACCTTCATCAAGGCAGGACGCGGCTCAATTATTAACCTGACGTTTGCCAGCTCCTCAATAGCAAGACGGGCCACATGGGAGGTGTCCCAGCTGTATACGTATAGCGACCACCAGGCCATTGTCAGCAATACTGATGGTGGACAGCGATGGTGAGGAAAAAGAAAGGAGGTAACAAACACAAGCCAGTCCGATGGTGGAATGGCGAAATAGAGGATGTGCGTAATAGGTGCCACACAGCAAGACGCATATACCAGCGCGCAGCAAAACGAGCGCGACGGGAAACAGCAAACCTGGCCCTGGAGCACGAAGCCGAAGAAGCTCGCGCAGCCCTCCACTCCTGGCGAGCTATGCTTACCATGGCTATCAAGCGAAGCAAGCGGCAATGCTGGATGCAACTCTGCGACCAACCCGATACCCAGCCTTCGGACAAGCCTACAAAACGCTAATGGGCAAACTCACAAGAGGACCCGTACCGACCTGCCCAGAGCATCTAAAGCAGATAGTGGAGACACTGTTTCCGCGCCAGATAGAGCTAGGCCACAACCCTCCAGCTGTAGGCACGTCGGTGGTGCTTCCCATCGACACAGAAGACATAAGTGCCGCGCTAGAGCGTATTAAATCAAACAAAGCACCAGGGTCCGACGGCATTCCCAATGCAGTGCTGAAGACCATCGCTAGCGCTCACGTAGACACAGTCGTAAATGTGTTCAACCTATGCATTGCCGAAAGAACCTTTTCAACGTGCTGGAAGTTGCAGAGACTGGTCCTTATCCCTAAAGCCGGAAAGGACCCGCCTACAGGCCACTCTGCATGCTGGACTCCACGGGCAAGCTCTTCGAGCGCATCATCTGCGATCGTCTGAAGAAGGAGATCGCTGATCGCTATGGACTGTCGGACCAGCAGTTCGGCTTCCGTAAACACAGGAGCACTGTCGACGCTATCAAATTGGTAGCGGACACGGCAGGGAAGGCCGTATGAGGCACGCGATGTCGCGGCGGATCCAAAAAGTATTGCCTTGTGAATATACTCCTGGCACTCTTCAGGCTGCAAATCTCCGAGTACCTCATCAGTCTTGTTGGCGGATACTTCAAGGACCGGGTACTCATATACGACACGACTGCAGGACGACGCAAGTACGCCATTACTGGGAGCGTTCCTCGCAGACGACATCGCAATCGTCACGGTGGCGAAAGAGAGAAAAACTAATGAAGCAGCCCACAAGGTGACCAGGTGGCTTGTAGAAAATGGCCTCAACTTAGCTGCGCAAAAAATAGAGGCAGTTCTTATCAGCAGCCGGAAGCAAATGGAAGCCGCCAACATCACAGTGGACGGAGCTAAGGTTGTTTCCAAACCTTCTATAAAATATCTAGGCGTGTTGCTGGAACACAGGCTCAGCTTCCAGGAGCATCTTAAATACGCAGGTGAAAAGGCGAGTAGAGCTATAAATGCACTATCTGGGATAATGGCGAACACTGGAGGCCCTAGACAGCGCCGCAGACGACTGATCTGCAACGTGGTCCAGTAGATGCTCCTCTACGCATCATCGATCTGGGGACCAGCAATGAGGATCCCCTCCTACAGCCACAAATGGGCATCGTAAAGAAGATGCGCACTCCGAGTCCTCTGCTCTTTTCGGACCGTCTCAGACGACGCAGCTCTAATGCTGGCCGGAATGCCCCCGCTGGATCTGTTTTCAACAGAAGAGCGCACCGTAGCACGCAGCCGGGAGACAACACTGGCAGAATGGCAAGCACGATGGGTTTCTTCCTCCAATGGCAGCTGGACCAAACGCATAGTCCCGGACCTACGGCCGTGGGTTAGCAGGAAGCACGGACAAACCGACTTCTACTTGACCCAGCTACTGACAGGACATGGATGCTTTAAATCCTATCTCCTTAGGTTTAGGCATGAGACGGATCCGTTTTGCACACACTCTGCCCGGACCATAGAGGACCCAGAACACGTCTTTTTTGTCTGTCCCAGATTTTCTGCTAAACGGAAAGAGCTAAGCCAAAGTATTGGGAGGAATTTTACAGTCACTGACTTAACAGATATCCTACTAAGCTCGTAAAATAATTGGGTTGCAATAACCCACATGGCTGCAGAAATAATCAAATCCTTGCGTAGTGTGAAAGACAGCGCAATTCAAGTTCTTACTCTAGATAAGATCCTAGAAGAGGTTTTCATGCCATCTCCCCCTCGTGATGTAATACTTAGCGCTCGTTCCGCTATAGGGAAACGGAGAGTAGGTGGTGGTTTCAGTGGGTTAATGTCTACTTTTCGGCTTTAAATGCTTTCCTCCCTATTAAAATAAAAAAAAAAGCACACACACACAAACACACATTCAGCGACCACCGAGCAGTGCATTTCGAGATCCACGGGAGAGGACGGAGAAAACAGCAGCCCAAAACAACAGGCTCCAAATGGAAGGACAATGGCCTAGACGAGGAAGCCTACACGCGCGAAAGCCTTACGTCATGCTCAATGGACTTGGGCCACGGAGTTAGCAGACGATATCTCGCGGCAGCTACAAACTACAAACTACAAACTACAAACTACAAACTACAAACTACAAACTACAAACTACAACTACAACTACAAACTACAAACTACAAACTACAAACGACAAACTACAACTTCAAACTACAAACTACAAACTACAACTACAAACTACAACTACAAACTACAAACTACAAACTACAAACTACAAACTACAAACTACAAACTACAAACTACAAACAACTACAAACTACAAACTACAAACTACAAACTTTCAAACTACAAACTACAACCTACAAACTACAAAACTACAAACTACAAAGCTACAAACTACCACCTACAGAACTACAACAAACTACAAACTACAAAACGACAAACTACAAAACTACAAACTACAAACTACAAAACTACAAAACTACAAACTACAAACTACAAACTACAAACTACAAACTGACAAACTACAAACTACAACTACAAACTACAAACTACAAACTACAAACTACAAACTACAAACTACAAACTACAAACCACTACAAACTACAACTACAAACTACAAACTACAAACTACAAACTACAAACTACAAACTACAAACTACAAACTACAAACTACAAACTACAAACTACAAACTACAAACTACAAACTACAAACTACAAACTACAAACTACAAACTACAAACTACAAACTACAAACTACAAATACAAACTACAAACTACAAACTACAAACTACAAACTACAAACTACAAACTACAAATACAACTACAAACTACAAACTACAAACTACAAACTACAAACTACAAACTACAAACTACAAACTACAAACGACAAACTACAAACTACAAACTACAAACTACAAACTACAACTACAAACTACAAACTAGCAACCTACAAACTACAAACTACAAACTACAAACTACAACAAACTACAAACTACAAACTACACGACAAACATACACTACAAACGACAAACTACAAACAACTACAAACTACAAACTACAAACTACAAACTACAAACTACAAAATTACAACTACAAACTACAAAACTACAACTACAAACTACAAACTACAAACTACAAACGACAACACAAACTACAAACTCAAACTAACAAACTACAAACACAAACTACAAACTAACAAACTACAAACTACTCACATTACAAACTAAAAACTACAAACTACAAACGACACTACAAACTACAAACACAAACTATTAAACTAACAAACTACAAACTAACAAACTAACAAACTACAAACGACAAACACAAACTACAAACTACAAACACACTACAAACTACAAACTGACAAACTACAAACTACAAACTACAACTACAACTACAACTACAAACTACAAACTACAAACTACAAACTACAAACTACAAACTACAAACTACAAACTACAAACTACAAACTACAAACTACAAACTACAAACTACAAACTACAAACTACAAACTACAAACTACAAACTACAAACTACAAACTACAAACTACAAACTACAAACTACAAACTACAAACTACAAACTACAAACTACAAACTACAAACTACAAACTACAAACTACAAACTACAAACTACAAACTACAAACTACAAACTACAAACTACAAACTACAAACTACAAACTACAAACTACAAACTACAAACTACAAACTACAAACTACAAACTACAAACTACAAACTACAAACTACAAACTACAAACTACAAACTACAAACTACAAACTACAAACTACAAACTACAAACTACAAACTACAAACTACAAACTACAAACTACAACTACAAACTACAAACTACAAACTACAAACTACAAACTACAAACTACAAACTACAAACTACAAACTACAAACTACAAACTACAAACTACAAACTACAAACTACAAACTACAAACTACAAACTACAAACTACAAACTACAAACTACAAACTACAAACTACAAACTACAAACTACAAACTACAAACTACAAACTACAAACTACAAACTACAAACTACAAACTACAAACTACAAACTACAAACTACAAACTACAAACTACAAACTACAAACTACAAACTACAAACTACAAACTACAAACTACAAACTACAAACTACAAACTACAAACTACAAACTACAAACTACAAACTACAAACTACAAACTACAAACTACAAACTACAAACTACAAACTACAAACTACAAACTACAAACTACAAACTACAAACTACAAACTACAAACTACAAACTACAAACTACAAACTACAAACTACAAACTACAAACTACAAACTACAAACTACAAACTACAAACTACAAACTACAACTACAAACTACAAACTACAAACTACAAACTACAAACTACAAACTACAAACTACAAACTACAAACTACAAACTACAAACTACAAACTACAAACTACAAACTACAAACTACAAACTACAAACTACAAACTACAAACTACAAACTACAAACTACAAACTACAAACTACAAACTACAAACTACAAACTACAAACTACAAACTACAAACTACAAACTACAAACTACAAACTACAAACTACAAACTACAAACTACAAACTACAAACTACAAACTACAAACTACAAACTACAAACTACAAACTACAAACTACAAAACTACAAACTACAAACTACAACTACAAACTACAAACCTTACGAAAACTACAAACTACAAACTACAAACTACAAACTACAAACTACAAACTACAAACATAAAGCTACAAACTACAAACTACAAACTACAAACTACAAACTACAAACTACACTACAAACTACAAACTTACAAACTACAAACTTACACAACTACAAACTACAAACTACAAACTACAAACTACAAACTACAACTACAAACTACAAACTACAAACTACAAACTACAAACTGACAAACTACAAACGAACAAACGACAAACAAAACTACAAACGACAACGACAAACGACAAACGACAAACGGACAAACGACAACGACAAACGACAACGACAAACGACAAACGACAAACGACAAACGACAAACGACAAACGACAACGACAAACGACAAACGACAAACGACAAACGACAAACGACAACGACAAACGACAAACGACAAACGACAAACGACAAACGACAAACGACAAACGACAAACGACAAACGACAAACGACAAACGACAAACGACAAACGACAAACACAAACGACAAACAAAACGACAAACGACAAACGACAAACGACAAACGACAAACGACAAACGACAAACGACAAACGACAAACGACAAACGACAAACGACAAACGACAAACGCAAACGACAACAACAAACGACAAACGACACAAACGACAAACGACAAACGACAAACGACAAAACGACAAACGACAAAGACAAACGACAAACGACAAACGACAAACGACAAACGACAATGACAAACGACAAAACGACAAACGACCAACGACAAACGACAAACGACAAACGACAAACGACAAACGACAAAGACAAACGAAAACGACAAACGACAACAGCACAAACGACAAACGACAAAACGACAAACGACAAACGACAAACGACAAACGACAAACGACAAACGACAAACGACCAAACGTACACAAACGACCAAACGACAAAACGACAACTGACAAACGACCAAAACGACAAACGACCAAACGCACAAACGACAACACGACAAACGACAAACGACAAACGACAAACGACAAACGACAAACGATCAAAACGACAAACGACAAACGACAAAACGACAAGCGACAAACGACAAACGACAAACGACAAACGACAAACGACAAACGACAAACGAAAAAAACGACACACGACAAACGACAAACGACCAAAACGACAAACGAACACAAACGACCAAAGACAAACTGACAAACTACAAACTACAAACTACAAACTACAAACTACAAACTACAAACTACAAACTACAAACTACAAACTACAAACTACAAACTACAAACTACAAACTACAAACTACAAACTACAAACTACAAACTACAAACTACAAACTACAAACTACAAACTACAAACTACAAACTACAAACTACAAACTACAAACTACAAACTACAAACTACAACTACAAACTACAAACTACAAACTACAAACTACAAACTACAAACTACAAACTACAAACTACAAACTACAAACTACAAACTACAAACTACAAACTACAAACTACAAACTACAAACTACAAACTACAAACTACAACTACAAACTACAAACTACAAACTACAAACTACAAACTACAAACTACAAACTACAAACTACAAACTACAAACTACAAACTACAAACTACAAACTACAACTACAAACTACAAACTACAAACTACAAACTACAAACTACAAACTACAAACTACAAACTACAAACTACAAACTACAAACTACAAACTACAAACTACAAACTACAAACTACAAACTACAAACTACAAACTACAAACTACCAACTACAAACTACAAACTACAAAACTGACAAACTACAAACTACAAACTACAACTACTAACTAAAACTACAAACTACAACTACAAACTACAAACTACAAACTACAACTACAAACTACAAACTACAAACTACAACTACAAACTACAACTACAACTACAAACTACAACTACAAACTACAAACTACAAAACTACAAAACTACAAACTACAAACTACAAACTACAAACTACAAACTACAAACTACAAACTACAAACTACAAACTACAAACTACAAACTACAAACTACAAACTACAAACTACAACTACAAACTACAAACTACAAACTACAAACTACAAACTACAACTACAAACTACAAACTACAAACTACAAACTACAAACTACAAACTACAAACTACAAACTAACAAACTACAAACTACAAACTACAAACGACAAACTAAAAACGACAACTACAAACTACAAACTACAAACTACAACGACAAACTACAAACTACAAAACTACAAACTACAAACTACAAACTACAAACGACAAACTACAAACTACAACGACAACTACAAACTACAAACTACAAACTACAAACTACAAACTACAAACTACAAACTACAAACTACAAACTACAAACTACAAACTACAAACTACAAACTACAAACTACAAACTACAAACTACAAACTACAAACTACAAACTACAAACTACAAACTACAAACTACAAACTACAAACTACAAACTACAAACTACAAACTACAAACTACAAACTACAAACTACAAACTACAAACTACAAACTACAAACTACAAACTACAAACTACAAACTACAAACTACAAACTACAAACTACAAACTACAAACTACAAACTACAAACTACAAACTACAAACTACAAACTACAAACTACAAACTACAAACTACAAACTACAAACTACAAACTACAAACTACAAACTACAAACTACAAACTACAAACTACAAAACCTACAAACTACAAACTACCAACTACAAACTACAAACTACAAACTACAAACTACAAAATACAAACTACAAACTACAAACTACAACTACAAACTACAAACTACAAACTACAACTATACACAAACTAACAACTACAAACTACAAACTACAAACCTACAAACTACAAAAAACTACAAACTACAAACTACAAACTACAAACTACAAACCTACAAACTACAAAACTACAAACTACAAACTACCAAACACAAACTACAAACTACAAACTACAAACTACAAACTACAAACTACAAACTCAAACTACAAACTACAAACTACAAACTACAAACTACAACTACAAACTACAAAACTACAAACTACAAACTACAAACTACAAACTACAAACTACAACCTACAACTACAAACTAAACTAAAACTACAAACCTACAAACTACAAACTACAAACTACAACTACAAACACAAATTCAACTACAAACTACAAACTACAACTACAAACTACAAACTACAAACTACAAACTACAAACTACAAACCTACAAACTACAACTACAAACTACAAACTACAAACTACAAACTACAAACTACAAACTACAAACTACAAACTACAAACTACAAACTACAAACTACAAACTACAAACTACAAACTACAAACTACAAACTACAAACTACAAACTACAAACTACAAACGACAAACTACAAACTACAAACTACAAACTACAAACTACAAACTACAAACTACAAACTACAAACTACAAACTACAAACTACAAACTACAAACTACAAACTACAAACTACAAACTACAAACTACAAACTACAAACTACAAACTACAAACTACAAACTACAAACTACAAACTACAAACTACAAACTACAAACTACAAACTACAAACTACAAACTACAAACTACAAACTACAAACTACAAACTACAAACTACAAACTACAAACTACAAACTACAAACTACAAACTACAAACTACAAACTACAAACTACAACTACAAACTACAAACTACAAACTACAAACTACAAACTACAAACTACAAACTACAAACTACAAACTACAAACTACAAACTACAAACTACAAACTACAAACTACAAACTACAAACTACAAACTACAACAAACTACAAACTACAAACTACAAACTACAAACTACAAACTACAAACTACAAACGTACAAACTACAGACTACAAACTACAAACTACAAACTACAAACTACAAACTACAACTAAACTACAAACTACAAAACTACAAACTACAAACTACAAACTACAACTACAAACTACAAACTACAAACTACAAACTACAAACTACAAACTACAAACTACAAACTACAAACTACAAACTACAAACTACAAACTACAAACTACAAACTACAAACTACAACTACAAACTACAAACTACAAACTACAAACTACAAACTACAAACTACAAACTACAAACTACAAACTACAAACTACAAACTACAAACTACAAACTACAAACTACAAACTACAAACTACAAACTACAAACTACAAACTACAAACTACAAACTACAAACTACAAACTACAAACTACAAACTACAAACTACAAACTACAAACTACAAACTACAAACTACAAACTACAAACTACAAACGCTACAGGAAAACTTGTAGCCAACGTGGGACGCCCTAAGGGACAAACTCGCGCCACTTATTTGACATGCACAGAGGATCCCATAAGGTCCATTGACACCCAGTAAGGTCTCAATTACGGCCTACTGAAAGCCACTTACATAGCCGACGAAACCGGGCTGACAGGCCGCAGTATTCCAGGACCTTAGCAAACCGAGTGAAATAGAGCGGAAACGGCTGCGCTTGACCCCGCCCCATTAAAATCATGGCAAGGCCTCAAGAAACCCTTGTTGTCCGTTACCATTAAGTTGGCCGTGCAGTATCAGTTGACATTGTCCTGACTAATACCGATCTGGCTCTGAACTCCGGCTCTTATCAGGACCGGAGACAACCCTCGCGTGGACCTCACTCCCTGGAAAGGCACCCTGGGATCACGAAGGTGACTGCACACAACGGGCAACAATAAAGGCCTCGAGGGGGGCCCAACTACAAAGAAATGAATGCAAAACAACAAGGGGGACACCTTCACCCCGAAATAATAGAGGCAACAACAACAACAACGAGATAGGCAGAGTCTATCCAGTGCGAAGATGGTCTCGACTTCGCGAAATCTAGTAGAGTTGCTAGAGCTCCACTATCAACTGCTAAAATCACTGCACAACTGCAGGAGCTAATAAACCAAACAGCCAGAGAGATACGAGCCGACGTGGCACAACTGAAGAGAGTTGGATCCAAAACACCGACTGGGGAAGTGCCAGGACGAACCCACAAGGTTACACGCTGCTAGACGACTTCGAAGCCCTTAATGTAACACTGCTGAACACCGGGACCGAGCACACCTTCATCAAGGCAGGACGCGGCTCAATTATTAACCTGACGTTTGCCAACTCCTCAATAGCAAGACGGGCCACATGGGAGGTGTCCCAGCTGTAATCGCATAGCGACCACCAGGCCATTGTCAGCAATACTGATGGTGGACAACTAAGCCCGACGGGCAGAACACACCACATCGCTTGGGATCCTGAGGAGCTCTTAGCGTTTTTTGAACCCACTGCAATCACTGGAAACGCAGAACAGCTCGCTAACTGCCTAACACGGGACATGCAACGAGCCTGCGATGCAGCGATGGTGAGGAAAAAGAAAGGAGGTAACAAACACAAGCCAGTCCGATGGTGGAATGGCGAAATAGAGGATGTGCGTAATAGGTGCCACACAGCAAGACGCATATACCAGCGCGACGGGAAACAGCAAACCTGGCCCTGGAGCACGAAGCCGAAGAAGCTCGCGCAGCCTACCACTCCTGGCGAG
The DNA here is from genome assembly GCF_030788295.1 of Drosophila virilis. Classification (NCBI taxonomy): domain Eukaryota; kingdom Metazoa; phylum Arthropoda; class Insecta; order Diptera; family Drosophilidae; genus Drosophila; species Drosophila virilis. Next base: position 6,192 of record NW_027212945.1, on the reverse strand, counting down.
CTATGCTCACCAAGGCTATCAAGCGAAGCAAGCGGCAATGCTGGACCAACCCGATACCCAGCCTTTGGACAAGCCTACAAAACGGTAATGAGCAAACTCGCAAGAGGACCCGTACCGACCTGCCCAGAGCATCTAAAGCAGATAGTGGAGACACTGCTCCCGCGCCAGATAGAGCTAGCCCACAACCCTCCAGCCGTAGGCACGTCGGTGGTGCTTCCCATCGACACAGAAGACATAAGTGCCACGCTAAAGCGTATTAAATCAAACAAAGCCAGGGTCCGACGGCATCTCCAATGCAGTGCTGAAGACCATAGCTAGCGCTCACGTAGACACAGTCGTAAATGTGTTCAACCTATGCATTGCCGAAAGAACCTTTCCAACGTGCTGGAAGTTGCAGAGACTGGTCCTTATCCTTAAAGCCGGAAAGGACCCGCCTACAGGCCACTCTGCATGCTGGACTCCACGGGCAAGCTGTTCGAGCGCATCATCTGCGATCGTCTGAAGAAGGAGATCGCTGATCGCTATGGACTGTCGGACCAGCAGTTCGGCTTCCGTAAACACAGGAGCACTGTCGTCGCTATCAAATTGGTAGCGGACACGGCAGGGAAGGCCATATGAGGCACGCGATGTCGCGGCGGATCCAAAAAGTATTGCCTTGTGAATATACTCCTGGCACTCTCTTGGCTGCAAATCTCCAAGTACCTCATCAGTCTTGTTGCCGGATACTTCAAGGACCGGGTACTCATATACGACACGACTGCAGGACGACGCCAGTTCGCTATTACTGGGGGCGTTCCTCGCAGACGACATCGAAATCGTCACGGTGGCGAAAGAGAAAGCGCAGGTGGAGAGAAAAACTAATGAAGCAGCCCATAAGGTGACTAGGTGGCTTGTAGAAAATGGCCTCAACTTAGCTGCGCAAAAAACAGAGGCAGTTCCTATCAGCAGCCGGAAGCAAATGGAAGCCGCCAACATCACAGTGGACGGAACTAAGGTAGTTTCCAAACCTTCTATAAAATATCTAGGCGTGTTGCTGGAACACAGGCTCAGCTTCCAGGAAAGGCGAGTAGAGCTATAAATGCACTATCTGGCATAATGGCGAACACTGGAGGCCCTAGACAGCGCCGCAGACGACTGATCTGCAACGTGGTCCAGTAGATGCTCCTCTACGCTTCATCGATCTGGGGACCAGCAATGAGGATCCCCTCCTACAGCCACAAATGGGCATCGTAAAGAAGATGCGCACTCCGAGTCCTCTGCTCTTTTCGGACCGTCTCAGACGACGCAGCTCTAATGCTGGCCGGAATGCCCCCGCTGGATCTACTTTCAACAGAAGAGCGCACCGTAGCACGCAGCCGGGAGACAACACTAGCAGAATGGCAAGCACGATGGGTTTCTTCCTCCAATGGCAGCTGGACTAAACGCATAGTCCCGGACCTACGGCCGTGGGTTAGTAGGAAGCACGGACAAACCGACTTCTACTTGACCCAGCTACTGACAGGACATAGATGCTTTAAATCCTATCTCCTTAGGTTTAGGCATGAGACGGATCCGTTTTGCACACACTCTGCCCGGACCATAGAGAACCCAGAACACGTCTTTTTTGTCTGTCCCAGATTTTCTGCTAAATGGAAAGAGCTAAGCCAAAGTATTGGGAGGAATTTTACAGTCACTGACTTAACAGATATCCTACTTAGCTCGTAAAATAATTGGGTTGCAATAACCCACATGGCTGCAGAAATAATCAAATCCTTGCGTAGTGTGAAAGACAGCGCAATTCAAGTTCTTACTCTAGATAAGATCCTAGAAGAGGTTTTCATGCCATCTCCCCCTCGTGCTGTAATACTTAGCGGTCGTTCCGCTATAGGGAAACGGAGAGTAGGTGGTGGTTTCAGTGGGTGAATGTCTACTTTTCGGCATTAAATGCATTCCTCCCTATTAAAATAAAAATAAAAAAGCACACACACACACACAAACACACATTCAGCGACCACCAAGCAGTGCATTTCGAGATCCACGGGAGAGGACGGCGAAAACAGCAGCCCAAAACAACAGGCCGCAAATGGAAGGACAACGGCCTAGATGAGGAAGCCTACACGCGCGAAAGCCTTACGTCATGCTCAATGGACTTGGGCCACGGAGTTAGCAGACGATATGGCGCGGCAGCTCATGGAAAACATCTCGGATGCGTGCGACTTATCCATGCCCAGGAGGATGTCAAACAAAAGAGGAGCACCTTGCTACTGGTGGAATGAGCACATCAGCGACCTAAGGAAGGCCTGTCAGCGTGCTAGAAGGCGCTCTCAGCGTGCCTGAGCCACCCAGACTTTGCATCTAGGCTGGAACTCCTGCGGGCAGCTAAGCGAGACCTCAAGAGAAGCATTAAACGAAGCAAACCCAGCTGCTTCCAAAAAATATGCGATGAGGCCGATGTTAACCCGTGGGGCAAGGCATACAAGGTCGTCACGAAGAAGATCCGCCGCCAGGAAACAACCCAGATGACCTGCCCTACCGCACTTGCCACTATAGTTGAGACACTGTTCCTAATGCAGCAGGTGTCGGCAGACGACGTGTTAGCGGCAAACAAAAAACCAGGCGACAAAAAGGCTCCAGGACGAGATGGCGTGCCAAACAAGGCGCTAAAGTTAGCAATGCTAACCCGACGCCTGTAGATGTCTACAGGACGCTGTGTTCCCTAAGAGATGGAAGCGACAGAAATTAATCCTTCTACCGAAAGGGGACAAGCCAAAACAGGAACCCTCGGGATACAGGCCAATCTGCCTACTGGACACGGCGGGAATGGTACTGGAAAGGATTGTGTATGACCGACTACTTAGTGTCGTCGAAGAGAAAGAGGCCCTGTCCAAATAAAAATACGGATTTCGCAAGGCAAGGTCTACGGTCGATGCAATTAAGGCGGTGGAAGATATTGCCGCTAAAGCAATAGAGGGAACCAGATGGAGGTGGGGAGACAAGGAGTATTGCGCGGTGATTACGTTGGACATCCGCAATGCCTTTTACTCAGCAAGCTGGTCTCGTATACTGGAAGCCTTAGACCGAATAGGGATACCGTCCTCCCTTTTCCGTATAATATCCAACTACCTGTCCGATCGGGTATTGAGTTATGATACGGATTACGGTGCTAGGCGTTACACGGTCTCAGCAGGGGTCCCACAGGGGTCGGTCCTGGGATCACTCCTGTGAAACATATTGTACGACGAGGTGCTCAGAGTACAAGTGCCCCAGGGATGCAGAATCATAGGATTGCAAAACTGTCCGCTATTCCTAAATTATTTGAAAAAATAATCACTTCGAATTTGCTGCATTTCTGCAAATCAGTTGTTTCCCCTGTTTAACATGGATTCGTAAAGAATCGGTCAACTACGACCAATCTGCTTGAGTTTACTTCCTTAGTAAATGATGCTGTCCTTTCGAAAATGCAAACTGATGTCCTTTACACTGACTTCAGTAAGGCGTTTGACTCTGTGCACCATGACAGACATGCAACGAGCCTGCGATGCAGCGATGGTGAGGAAAAAGAAAGGAGGTAACAAACACAAGCCAGTCCGATGGTGGAATGGCGAAATAGAGGATGTGCGTAATAGGTGCCACACAGCAAGACGCATATACCAGCGCGACGGGAAACAGCAAACCTGGCCCTGGAGCACGAAGCCGAAGAAGCTCGCGCAGCCTACCACTCCTGGCGAGCTATGCTCACCAAGGCTATCAAGCGAAGCAAGCGGCAATGCTGGACCAACCCGATACCCAGCCTTTGGACAAGCCTACAAAACGGTAATGAGCAAACTCGCAAGAGGACCCGTACCGACCTGCCCAGAGCATCTAAAGCAGATAGTGGAGACACTGCTCCCGCGCCAGATAGAGCTAGCCCACAACCCTCCAGCCGTAGGCACGTCGGTGGTGCTTCCCATCGACACAGAAGACATAAGTGCCACGCTAAAGCGTATTAAATCAAACAAAGCCAGGGTCCGACGGCATCTCCAATGCAGTGCTGAAGACCATAGCTAGCGCTCACGTAGACACAGTCGTAAATGTGTTCAACCTATGCATTGCCGAAAGAACCTTTCCAACGTGCTGGAAGTTGCAGAGACTGGTCCTTATCCCTAAAGCCGGAAAGGACCCGCCTACAGGCCACTCTGCATGCTGGACTCCACGGGCAAGCTGTTCGAGCGCATCATCTGCGATCGTCTGAAGAAGGAGATCGCTGATCGCTATGGACTGTCGGACCAGCAGTTCGGCTTCCGTAAACACAGGAGCACTGTCGTCGCTATCAAATTGGTAGCGGACACGGCAGGGAAGGCCATATGAGGCACGCGATGTCGCGGCGGATCCAAAAAGTATTGCCTTGTGAATATACTCCTGGCACTCTCTTGGCTGCAAATCTCCAAGTACCTCATCAGTCTTGTTGCCGGATACTTCAAGGACCGGGTACTCATATACGACACGACTGCAGGACGACGCCAGTTCGCTATTACTGGGGGCGTTCCTCGCAGACGACATCGAAATCGTCACGGTGGCGAAAGAGAAAGCGCAGGTGGAGAGAAAAACTAATGAAGCAGCCCATAAGGTGACTAGGTGGCTTGTAGAAAATGGCCTCAACTTAGCTGCGCAAAAAACAGAGGCAGTTCCTATCAGCAGCCGGAAGCAAATGGAAGCCGCCAACATCACAGTGGACGGAACTAAGGTAGTTTCCAAACCTTCTATAAAATATCTAGGCGTGTTGCTGGAACACAGGCTCAGCTTCCAGGAAAGGCGAGTAGAGCTATAAATGCACTATCTGGCATAATGGCGAACACTGGAGGCCCTAGACAGCGCCGCAGACGACTGATCTGCAACGTGGTCCAGTAGATGCTCCTCTACGCTTCATCGATCTGGGGACCAGCAATGAGGATCCCCTCCTACAGCCACAAATGGGCATCGTAAAGAAGATGCGCACTCCGAGTCCTCTGCTCTTTTCGGACCGTCTCAGACGACGCAGCTCTAATGCTGGCCGGAATGCCCCCGCTGGATCTACTTTCAACAGAAGAGCGCACCGTAGCACGCAGCCGGGAGACAACACTAGCAGAATGGCAAGCACGATGGGTTTCTTCCTCCAATGGCAGCTGGACTAAACGCATAGTCCCGGACCTACGGCCGTGGGTTAGTAGGAAGCACGGACAAACCGACTTCTACTTGACCCAGCTACTGACAGGACATAGATGCTTTAAATCCTATCTCCTTAGGTTTAGGCATGAGACGGATCCGTTTTGCACACACTCTGCCCGGACCATAGAGAACCCAGAACACGTCTTTTTTGTCTGTCCCAGATTTTCTGCTAAATGGAAAGAGCTAAGCCAAAGTATTGGGAGGAATTTTACAGTCACTGACTTAACAGATATCCTACTTAGCTCGTAAAATAATTGGGTTGCAATAACCCACATGGCTGCAGAAATAATCAAATCCTTGCGTAGTGTGAAAGACAGCGCAATTCAAGTTCTTACTCTAGATAAGATCCTAGAAGAGGTTTTCATGCCATCTCCCCCTCGTGCTGTAATACTTAGCGGTCGTTCCGCTATAGGGAAACGGAGAGTAGGTGGTGGTTTCAGTGGGTGAATGTCTACTTTTCGGCATTAAATGCATTCCTCCCTATTAAAATAAAAATAAAAAAGCACACACACACACACAAACACACATTCAGCGACCACCAAGCAGTGCATTTCGAGATCCACGGGAGAGGACGGCGAAAACAGCAGCCCAAAACAACAGGCCGCAAATGGAAGGACAACGGCCTAGATGAGGAAGCCTACACGCGCGAAAGCCTTACGTCATGCTCAATGGACTTGGGCCACGGAGTTAGCAGACGATATGGCGCGGCAGCTCATGGAAAACATCTCGGATGCGTGCGACTTATCCATGCCCAGGAGGATGTCAAACAAAAGAGGAGCACCTTGCTACTGGTGGAATGAGCACATCAGCGACCTAAGGAAGGCCTGTCAGCGTGCTAGAAGGCGCTCTCAGCGTGCCTGAGCCACCCAGACTTTGCATCTAGGCTGGAACTCCTGCGGGCAGCTAAGCGAGACCTCAAGAGAAGCATTAAACGAAGCAAACCCAGCTGCTTCCAAAAAATATGCGATGAGGCCGATGTTAACCCGTGGGGCAAGGCATACAAGGTCGTCACGAAGAAGATCCGCCGCC
>NW_027212944.1:35000-55052 GCF_030788295.1 Drosophila virilis | reverse complement strand
ACGCAGCACATATGTCAAAACAAGCTGGATCGGACCACTATATCATATAGCTGCCGTAGAAACGATCAAAAATTAGGTTTGTGTATGAAAAAACATATTGTCTATCATAATATCTTGACCAAATAGTCATTTATTAGTTTTACTGTACTCCTCATATATAGGCAAAATCCTATTAGGATCGGACCAATGTTCATATATCTGCCATTGGAACGATCGGTCGAAAATTAAGTTGTACGATTTTTGTTTTTCAAAATATATCTTGACCGCACTCGGCATTTATTAGTTTCGGAAGTTCGTACGAGGTCATCCATCAAGTGTTACGTCAGCGTCTTCATTTGCTTCACCAGCAAGAAAATGCATCTAGAGCTAGCACCTATCGACTGTTACAATTTTGAGTGTCCTAAAGCAATTCAACTCCACTCCTGGCAAACCCAGCCAAATTTGGTCCGACAACGCAACAAACTTTTTCGGATCGAAGAATGACCTGGTGGATTTGAAACGCGTCTTGCTTAGCGATCCCCACATGGAAGCAGTTCGGCAATTCTGCCTCGCCGATGACATCGAGTGTAAATTTATCCCCCCTTCTCCGCGCTTTGGTGGACTATGGGAGGTGGCAGAGTTGGCCAAGCACTATTTCTATGGCTCTGTCGGCCGCTCTTTACTTACCTTTGAAGAGCTTCGTACTCTTGTTTGCCAAATCACAGCTATTATTAACTCACGCCCCATTACTCCCGCTTTCAGAGAACCCAGCAGATCTAGATGTCATGACATGCTCATCTACTGCTTGGTGGTCCTTCATCAACCATCATCGATCTAGTTTTGACCAAATTAAACTACGACTGTTTGGATGGCTGGCAGCGTCCGACGCAGCTACCACAGGTATTCTGGCTCGATGGTCCTATTGAAAGTCAGGCTTCCAAGGGGGGATTATGTTGGATTCTGCTCTCAATCGATAGGATTTCCATGTATAAGTCATTTTTATACATTTTTGAATGTATATAGTATATAAATTTATTTGAACATAACTTTTATAAGCACATATACATAGGTATGCGGATGACCCAGTCGATTCAGTTTGCCGTCCTAATAAATAATATATATACTTAATGAAGTCAATCAATCGATAATCGATGACTTAAAATATGCTGCAAAACATACCCTCTCAATTATTTAACTCGCTGCCTCAAAATGTCCGCGCTCTTTTTGTACGTAAGCCGCTTAACAATTTATGTATGTTATGATATCAAGATCATCAAAATAAATCATGTTTTATTTTAGAAACTGGAGACAAGGCAAACAAATAATGATATGTATGACTTAATCTTAGGCTTTCCACGCTTTCGGAAGGTTGTGCTAATTGGGCTACAATAATCGACGCCACAGACAGGAAATGGGCGGAGCGCTCGGAGTCGATCTGCAGGTAAATTCCTCATAATTTGTGCTGAAAGACGAGGTTTGCATTAAAAGCAACGGATACATTATCTCTATGTCTGAGCACAGACCTCTTAAGCGTTGAATAAACCTCGAGAATGCTCTTGGGCCAGCATGACAATTTTGTCGAATAGAGGTATCTAATTAAGCTTCTAGCGAATTGGGGACGTAGCGGTAACTTTGCATCATATGAAATAGGTCGTCCCCTACTTGAAATATTGATAAGGAGCACCATGATCCATTTTACTATCGCTTAAATAGACCAAGCGTGTTTCCCTTTCGAACTCGATCTATGTCATCTTTAAGTTCAACTAATTGGATGACACTAACGACAACTTAATTTGGATGTAGTGGTCCGATGTTAATAGGATTTTAAATATATATGCCAAGAACATATTTAACCCAGCTTTCGTCAAGACATCCTGGAAAAAAATATTTTTTTTGTTATGCCCTGAACCCATTTAAAATGGTTAAAAAGGGTATATTGTATTTGTGAAAAATGCAAATTATGTAACAGGCAAAAGCAAGCATCTCCGATCCCATAAAGTATATATATTCTTGATCAGCATCAATAGCCGAGTCGATCTAGCCATGTCCGTCTGTCTGTCCGTCCGTGCGTATGTATGAACGCAAGGATCTTAGAACCTATAAGAGCTAGAGACTTGAAATTTTAGATGTAGGTCCTCCTAGTGCCTGCGCAGATCGAGTTTGTTTCCTATATCGACATCCTGTTTTTGAGCAAATTAGGTAAATAATAAGAGCTAGAGTCACCAAACATTATATGTTGCTATTAGAATATTATATACTTGTCAAGTATCTTTCATTTTATACCTTTCATCACCTACCTGCTACCCACCCGAGAGCTATAAATCAAGTTAATAACCCAACTTTTACTGCCAACCAATTAAAGCCACAAGTTAAATACAATTGACTTTTTCAGAATACACAAATATTCTATGGTACAATGAGACATACTGTAGAAAATTTCATAATAATCGGCTAAAAAAACCAAAGTTATATGCAACTACCCAATTGAATGGGGCAGCAGCTTTAAGAATTTCTGTATACATGTACACACACACATTCATGCGCGTCTGGTTCGCATTCCTTTTTTATAATAAGTACTCTAGCCGTCGCTTTTTCAATGAAGTTGGTTCTGACTACGGAACCAGAAAAAAAACTTATTCACCACTTTTACTTACACTTACACTAAAGCATTGTAACATAGAATGAGAAAATACAATCGACAAATAACCTAAAGATCGAACAAACTTGTTTTTCTTAAACCAACGAGAAAAAAAAATTGTGCAGAGCATAAACGTTCCCCCAAGAATTCAGCCATACACCAGAAGATTACCTGAAACCCCTGCGGACGCCCTACCACAACACATGGTCCTTCGAGCCGGATATTTTTTACAATTTTTGGCTTTCTTCCTATCCAGAATCGTACCCAGGATCCGCTACAAATCCAGGAGCCGCTACAAATCCTAGCAAGATAAGTAGCAGTGCACCTACCTCAATTTGTGCATTGCCAAATTCCGGCAACTCCACATCGCGATCTCCGGAGAGATTCCCACAAACGCGCCCCAAGGCCCAAGTGCGACGCTTCGCGCCGTCTTCATCCGCCGGCTCCATCTAGGGAGATGGACAGGTGTCCACGTTGATGCAGCACAAAAGGACAACCGTGCTCCCGAGAGCATTAATCCGTCTTGGAAACGGCACAGCGTCCCGCGACACTCGGGCACTTTTAGACCCGTGCTGTCCGGTAAGTCTTATAGACGCATCTTTGGTAAAGGCCTTCGGCCTATCCGTCACCCGCGTCGGTACAGACAACGCTTGTTCGTCCGTCATCCGTTCCTGGACCTCCAGCTTCTAGCGACAGGTCATCCTGCAGGTGATGCCTCGTCTTCAATACCGGACCCCATCGAAGCTCATCAGTGAGAAACTGAATGAGCACTTCAACAATGTCCGACTGGCAGACGATCGCTGGTTCCAGCCGGAACCCGCCAATCTGGTGTTGGGCTCGGACATCTTCCCCGAACTGATTCTCCAAGGCGTCCTGCCGAGCCTTGGCGGCGCACCATTGGCCAACACACAGTGTTCGGATGAGAATACCGTCGCTAATTCAATGAATTTGGTTCTGACTCCACTATATCATATAGCTGCCATAGGAACGATCCGTCGACATATATGTTTTTGTATGAAAAAACTCGACATTTATTAGTTTTACTATTAAGATCGGACCACCATATCATATAGCTGCCACAGGAACGATCGGTCGAAAATTAAGTTTTTGAATAATAAAACATGTTTATCAAGATATTTTGACCTAACTCGGCATTTGTTAGTTTTTACTATGCTCCCCATACATGCGCAAAATCCTATTAAGATCAGATTATTAAGTTGGTGTACGAAAAAACATTTTGTTTATCAAGAAATCTTGACCAACCTCTGCACTTATTAGTTCTACTATGCTCCACATATATATATGCAAAGTCCTATTAAGATCGAACCACTATATCATATAGCATCCACAGGAACGATCGTTCGAAAATTAATTTTATTTTATGAAAAAATATTCTATTTATCAAGAAATCTTGACCAAACTCGGAATTTATTGGTTTTACTATGCTCCTCATATTGATGCAAAATCATATCAAGATCGGACCTCCATATCATATAGCTGTCACAGGATCGATCGTTTGAAATTTAATTTTTTTTATGAACAAACATTTTGTTTATCAAGATATCTAGACCAAACTCGGCATTAAATAGTTTTACCATTCTGCAAAATCCTATTAAGATCGGACCACTATATCATATAGCTGCCATAGGAACGATTGGTCGAAAATTAAGTTGTTGTACGAAAAAACATTTTTGTTTATCAAGAAATCTTGATTAACTCGGCATTTATTAGTTTTACTATGCTCCTTATATATATGCAAAATGCTATTATGATCGGACCACTAAATCATATAGCATCCACAGGAACGATCGTTTGAAAATTAATTTTATTTTATGAAAAAACATTTTGTTTTTTGCTATTAAAGTGATACTACAATAAGCCACTGGTTTCCTTCCAGCAACACCTGAAGAATACTTATTTGACGCCACCCCCCAAACATTGGTCTTTCGAGTCGGATTTATATAAACCGTTCGCCCCTACACAAATTTTTTGGCAAAGATAGGTTAATAAAAAATTTCTTTCCTATATACATATATGTTCGGCAATATCCGCCATATTTTTACGGCCATACTTTTTTCCTAAGAAAACTGATTGGCAATTTTCTGAAAATACATGTATATATATAGTTTATATATATATAAATTATCCGATCCAAACTAAAATTACTCCCGACTACAAAATAAATCCACTTCGAAATTTTATGTATGTACATACGTACGCACTCGTGCACTTTCCTAACTATAAAACAAAAAAAAGGTTGAGTTTATTACGTGTCCGCATTTAATCCGACAAGTTGCTTCACAATTTTGTTTCCCAATTGATTTTGTTAATTCATATTCTTGGTTTGATACCCAAATATACACCAGGTTCACCAGCACACGTATTGTACATACACACACATATACTTATATCAAATCCGAATATAATTGTCCATATGCATTTTAATACACACCATCTTTAACATCTCGTAATATTTAATAAAAATAAATACTAACTCGAATTCAATTTTCTGGACTTATTTTTTTATTGTATAGTCCAAACGAACATATTTGTGCAACCACATAGTACATACATCCGATAAAAAATTCCGCAAGTTATATGTACTATGTGTGTAAACATGTAATATTTTCGTGCAAAATCCAATATTCTTTAAAATAAATAATACAGCACACATTTTATATATAATATGCAATTGCAACCGGCATATGTGCGTATATACATACATACACACACACACGCAAAACCCAACAGCTGTCAAACTGCATTTATGTTTACACGTTTGTATGCAATTGCACACAGTCCAATAGCAATAGTCCGATTTATATATTATAAGTGAACAAAAACACTACACATTAACGTCAAGGTTCCACATTTGTCAGCGGTGTACTCAGCCAGGATAGTGGGTATTTTATGAGTACCACATAAAAGTAACAATAGGCTATCCGTTACAGCATTCCAAGAATTAGCAATATCATAATAAAATTATCGAAAATTACCATTAAAATCCTTTATTATTATTTCCTATGTTATATAATTAATTATATTTTTGTAAATTTATCAAACCAAATAAAATTATTAACTAAATTTATCAAATCAAATAAATTTTGATTTGAAGTACAAGTGTTTTAAGTTTTCTCAATTGCAATCGAATTATAAGGTCGATTACTGGCTTGTATCGGCACTCCAGTTTTTTTTTTTTGGTGTTAAGCATCGCAACCACAGACGCGGGATTAACCAAGTTTATTGCTGTCACTGATAGGCTAAGTCAGTTTGAGGCAAAAATAAACACTCCTGAAGGCTCTGACCCGTCTCTCTATACGTGCCAGGTCCGTCGGGACCAAGTGAGAGCCTTGTGGGACAAGGTTGAAAAAGAGTTCGAGGTCAGTTCAATAGTAATCTCGGAAGCCGGTTCAATGGAAACCATTTCATTCATGCAGTCCAATTGTTACTCGGTATATGAGAGATGCGCCGCTAAACTTAGCAAGCAAATCGATACTGCCAACGCCCAAAATAGACCATCCGCTCAGTCCACCATTCCGACATATGCTCCCACGGGCTGTCGCTTACCACCTTGCGATACAGAAATCTTTAGCGGAGATTACATACGTTGGCTTACATTTCGAGACCACTTTACTTCAATTTACATAAATAATCCTAGGTTATCAGAGGTCGAAAAATTATTCCATCTCAATGCGAAAACCAGCGGGGAGGCTCAGGCGGTTGTATCCAACCGTTGACGAACGATGGCTTCCGATCAGCATAGGCCAATCTGACTGAGCGGTTTGAGAACCGAAAATTGTTAGTCAACAGCCAGCTCAAGGTTCTTTTAATTAATTAAGTAACTTCAGAGCACCGTTCAAGGTTGCTTAATAGCTCTGGAGTTATTTGAAATTAATATAGAAAACTAGGACTGTATCCTCGTGTACCTATGTTCGTCCAAATTACCCAAATTAACACTGTCCTTATGGGAACAGTCCATCTCGAGAAAAAACGACATCTCATCTTGGCTTGAGATGAAAGCCTTTCTCTTAAAACTCTAGAAGCGTAGAAGAGCTTAAGCAAAGCGCAAATACTCCGGCGCACTCCAGAATTGTTCACACAGAACCTCCTAATACTAGAAGGCTTAACTGATTTGAGAATAAGGTCCCTAACAAGCTGCAAGCCTGCAAATTGTGCTCCATGGAGAATCACCCTATCCGTCTGTGCCCACGATTTCCCCAAATGCCCGTCAGCGAACGGGCAACTTACATCAAACAGCAAAAACTATGTTTAAACTGTTTTGCTAGGGGTCATCAGTTAAGGGATTGCACAAGTGTTCACAATTGTTTTACGTGCAAGGGTCGTCACAATACCTCTTGCATCGTAGTGACATTTCACTATTGGGCCATACGGTAGTCCCGACGCCAGAATCAACAGCTCCCTCCAATCAATCCATACAGTCCACTCCATCCCAACAAATGAATGTTCACAATTTGGTTGCAATTAACACCCTCGGTAACAGCACGGCTGTTATATATGTTCGCCATTTGGGTGTAAATTATATAGCTCGTGCACTGATCGACTTGGGATCAGAGTCAACATTTATTTCCGAGCGACCCTTCCACCTGATAAAGCTGCCGTACACATCCGTACAGGCACAAGTATCGGGATTAAATCAAGCTGTTGCAGCGCAGCCTCGTAAGCTCTGCCATTTCAATATTGGCTCTCCCTCAAAGCCTCGTATCCAAATCGACGCATCAGCCTATGTCCTACCACATTTGGCAGGGAATCTACCATCATGTTCGTTCCCCCATGGCTACTTTCCATTTTGGCTTCTATCGCTATATGTGGGAATAAGTATTTGCTCGCAAGGCTTACGAGGCTTCCGGTGTCTAACAATTAAAAATTTCGGGGCACCCCTTTTAAAAGGTAGTTTAAGACATACTAATTGGATAAATGATTTATCGTTTGCGTCCTCCTCATAATTGAAGTCCATGGCAGATATTTTGCCGCGCTTGGGGCACTGCTTGTATTGGTGGCCAATTTCAAAACAATTTCCCCCTACCAGTCTTTTGGGACGCACGAAATCCTTGCTCAGATGACCAATTTACCGGTATTTGGGATATCTGGTCTCACGAAGTGAACGAGCTTCAACAGATTTCCGAAAGGTAGAAGGTTTATTTTGCATTTTCAAGCTGCACTGTTTGGTATCGCATCAATTATTGACGCAATTCACTCAATAAAGCAATGCAATGCAATAATACAATGGAGCGGCGTATCCAGAACGGTCTCTAAGCCGGTCAACTATATACTTTGTTCATGCCTGTCCATTGCTAGTCAGAGCATAGCATTGACTGAACCTCACTCACAGAGTCACTCAGTGAGACAGACTCGCTCACTGACAGAGGATCTCTCACTAATACGCTCCCAATTAAAAATATGAAAATTCACTTCAAATTCAGAGTTTCTTATATGCCGCCGGATTTTTTTGCTAATAAAGTGATACTACAATAAGCCACTGGTTTCCTTCCAGCAACACCTGAAGAACACTTATTTGACGCCACCCCCCAAACATTGGTCCTTCGAGTCGGATTTATATAAACCGTTCGCCCCTACACAAATTTTTTGTCAAAGATAGGTAAATAAAAATTTTCTTTCCTATATACATATATGTTCGGCAATATCCGCCATATTTTTACGGCCATACTTTTTTCCTAAGAAAACTGATTGGCAATTTTCTGAAAATACATGTATATATATAGTTTATATATATATAAATTATCCGATCCAAACTAAAAATTACTTCCGACTACAAAATAAATCCAGTTCGAAATTTTATGTATGTACATACGTACGCACTCGTGCACTTTCCTAACTATAAAACAAAAAAAGGTTGAGTCTGTCTATGTCTGCATTTAATCCGACAAGTTGCTTCACAATTTTGTTTCCCAATTGATTTTGTTAATTCATATTCTTGGTCTGATACCCAAATATACACCAGGTTCACCAGCACACGTATTGTACATACACACACATATACTTATATCAAATCCGAATATAATTGTCCATATGCATTTTAATACACACCATCTTTAACATCTCGTAATATTTAATAAAAATAAATACTAACGAATTCAATTTTCTGGACTTATTTTTTATTGTATAGTCCAAACGAACATATTTGTGCAACCACATAGTACATACATCCGATAAAAAATTCCACAAGTTATATGTACTATGTGTGTAAACATGTAATATTTTCGTGCACAATCCAATATTCTTTAAAATAAATAATATAGCACACATTTTATATATAATATGCAATTGCAACCGGCATATGTGCGTATATACATACATACACACACACACGCAAAACCCAACAGCTGTCAAACTGCATTTATGTTTACACGTTTGTATGCAATTACACACAGTCCAATAGCAATAGTGGATTTATTTATTATAAGTGAACAAAAACACTACACATTAACGTCAAGGTTACACATTTGTCAGCGGTGTACTCAGCCAGGATAGTGGGTATTTTATGAGTACCACATAAAAGTAACAATAGGCTATCCGTTACAGCATTCCAAGAATTAGCAATATCATAATAAAATTATCGAAAATTACCATTAAAATCCTTTATTATTATTTCCTATGTTTTATAAATAATTATATTTTTGTAAATTTATCAAACCAAATAAAATTATTAACTAAATTTATCAAATCAAATAAATTTTGATTTGAAGTACAAGTGTTTTAAGTCTTCTCAATTGCAAATGAATTATAAGGTCGATTACTGGCTTGCACTCCAGTTTTTTTTTGTTTTTAAGCATCGCAACCTCTCCTAAGAGAAGCGAGCACATCTGTTTTTCTACCCAATCGCTTCCGCCTAGTATGCCAACTGGCAAAAGGGAAGAAACAAAGCAACAATTAGCAGTTCCGTCCGCAAGCACCTCCAGAACTTCTCCGTCTGCAACAGCAGCCCTTAAAGTAAAAAAGGAAACATCGTCCCGGACTAAAACCGAATCATCCGCGTCCACGCCAAGGGGAATTGTTAAGGCACCTCTTAGTTCGAGGCCTAGTCCACTGATAAAAATCAGTCGCCCGTCGTCCAAAGCTAAATGCAAACATCCGATTTCTAAGCGAGCTAATACCAAAACGGTCCAAAATATGACAGACGCGGCCTAAACCAAGTTTATTGCTGTCACTGATAGGCTAAGTCAGTTTGAGGCAAAAATAAACACTCCTGAAGGCTCTGACCCGTCTCTCTATACGTGCCAGGTCCGTCGGGACCAAGTGAGAGCCTTGTGGGACAAGGTTGAAAAAGAGTACGAGGTCAGTTCAACAGTAATCTCGGAAGCCGGTTCAATGGAAACCATTTCATTCATGCAGTCCAATTGTTACTCGGTATATGAGAGAGGCGCCGCTAAACTTAGCAAGCAAATCGATAATGCCAACGCCCAAAATAGACCATCCGCTCAGTCCACCATTCCGACATATGCTCCCATGGGCTGTCGCTTACCACCTTGCGACACAGAAATCTTTAGCGGAGATTACGTTGGCTTACATTTCGAGACCACTTTACCTCAATTTACATAAATAATCCTAGGTTATCAGAGGTCGAAAAATTATTCCATCTCAATGCGAAAACCAGCGGGGAGGCTCAGGCGGTTGTATCCAACCGTTGACGAACGATGGCTTCCGATCAGCCTAGGCCAATCTGACTGAGCGGTTTGAGAACCGAAAATTGTTAGTCAACAGCCAGCTCAAGGTTCTTTTAATTAATTAAGTAACTTCAGAGCACCGTTCAAGGTTGCTTAATAGCTCTGGAGTTATCTGAAATTAATATAAAAAACTAGGACTGTATCCTCGTGTACCTATGTTCGTCCAAATTACCCAAATTAACACTGTCCTTATGGGAACAGTCCATCTCGAGAAAAAACGACATCTCATCTTGGCTTGAGATGAAAGCCTTTCTCTTAAAACGCTATCGCACTCTAGAAGCGTAGAAGAGCTTAAGCAAAGCGCAAATACTCCGGCGCACTCCAGAATTGTTCACACAGAACCTCCTAATACTAGAAGGCTTAACTGATTTGAGAATAAGGTCCCTAACAAGCTGCAAGCCTGCAAATTGTGCTCCATGGAGAATCACCCTATCCGTCTGTGCCCACGATTTCTCCAAATGCCCGTCAGCGAACGGTCAACTTACATCAAACAGGAAATACTATGTTTAAACTGTTTTGCTAGGGGTCATCAGTTAAGGGATTGCACAAGTGTTCACAATTGTTTTACGTGCAAGGGTCGTCACAATACCTCTTGCATCGTAGTGACATTTCACAATTGGGCCATACGGTAGTCCCGACGCCAGAATCAACAGCTCCCTCCAATCAATCCATACAGTCCACTCCATCCCAACAAATGAATGTTCACAATTTGGTTGCAATTAACACCCTCGGTAACAGCACGGCTGTTATATATGTTCGCCATTTGGGTGTAAATTATATAGCTCGTGCACTGATCGACTTGGGATCAGAGTCAACATTTATTTCCGAGCGACCCTTCCACCTGATAAAGCTGCCGTACACATCCGTACAGGCACAAGTATCGGGATTAAATCAAGCTGTTGCAGCGCAGCCTCGTAAGCTCTGCCATTTCAATATTGGCTCTCCCTCAAAGCCTCGTATCCAAATCGATGCATCAGCCTATGTCCTACCACATTTGGCAGGGAATCTACCATCATGTTCGATCCCCCATGGCTACTTTCCATTTTGGCTTCTATCGCTATATGTGGGAATAAGTATTTGCTCGCAAGGCTTACGAGGCTTCCGGTGTCTAACAGTTAAAAATTTCGGGGCATCTCCTTTTAAAAGGTAGTTGAAGACATACTAATTGGATAAATGATTTATCGTTTGCGTCCTCCTTATAATTGGAGCCTATGGAAGATATTTTGCCGCGCTTGGGGCACTTCTTGTATTGGTGGCCAATTTCAAAACAATTTCCCCCTACCAGTCTTTTGGGATGCACGCAATGCTTGCTCAGATGACCAATTTACCGGTATTTGGGATATCTGGTCTCACGAAGTGAACGAGCTTCAACAGATTTCCGAAAGGTAGAAGGTTTATTTTGCATTTTCAAGCTGCACTGTTTGGTATCGCATCAATTATTGACGCAATTCACTCAATAAAGCAATGCAATGCAATAATACAATGGAGCGGCGTATCCAGAACGGTCTCAAAGCCGGTCAACTATATACTTTGTTCATGCCTGTCCATTGCTAGTCAGAGCATAGCATTGACTGAACCTCACTCACAGAGTCACTCAGTGAGACAGACTCGCTCACTGACAGAGGATCTCTCACTAATACGATCCCAACTAAAAATATGAAAATTCACTTCAAATTCAGAGTTTCTTATATGCCGCCGGATTTTTTTGCTAATAAAGTGATACTACAATAAGCCACTGGTTTCCTTCCAGCAACACCTGAAGAATACTTATTTGACGCCACCCCTCAAACATTGGTCCTTCGAGTCGGATTTATATAAGCCGTTCGCCCCTACACAAATTTTTTGGCAAAGATAGGTAAATAAAAATTTTCTTTCCTATATACATATATGTTCGGCAATATCCGCCATATTTTTACGGCCATACTTTTTTCCTAAGAAAACTGATTGGCAATTTTCTGAAAATACATGTTTATTGATATATATATATATATAAATTATCCGATCCAAACTAAAAATTACTTCCGACTACAAAATAAATCCAGTTCGAAATTTTATGTATGTACATACGTACGCAATCGTGCACTTTCCTAACTATAAAACAAAAAAAAGGTTGAGTCTGTCTGTGTCTGCATTTAATCCGACAAGTTGCTTCACAATTTTGTTTCCCAATTGATTTTGTTAATTCATATTCTTGGTCTGATACCCAAATATACACCAGGTTCACCAGCACACGTATTGTACATACACACACATATATTTATATCAAATCCGAATATAATTATCCATATGCATTTTAATACACACCATCTTTAACATCTCGTAATATTTAATAAAAATAAATACTAACGAATTCAATTTTCTGGACTTACTTTTTATTGTATAGTCCAAACGAACATATTTGTGCAACCACATAGTACATACATCCGATAAAAAATTCCACAAGTTATATGTACTATGTGTGTAAACACGTAATATTTTCGTGCACAATCCAATATTCTTTAAAATAAATAATACAGCATACATTTTATATATAATATGCAATTGCAACCGGCATATGTGCGTATATACATACATACACACACACGCAAAACCCAACAGCTGTCAAACTGCATTTATGTTTACACGTTTGTATGCAATTACACACAGTCCAATAGCAATAGTGGATTTATTTATTATAAGTGAACAAAAACACTACACATTAACGTCAAGGTTACACATTTGTCAGCGGTGGTGTACTCAGCCAGGATAGTGGGTATTTTATGAGTACCACATAAAAGTAACAATAGGCTATCCGTTACAGCATTCCAAGAATTAGCAATATCATAATAAAATTATCGAAAATTACCATTAAAATCCTTTATTATTATTTCCTATGTTATATAATTAATTATATTTTTGTAAATTTATCAAACCAAATAAAATTATTAACTAAATTTATCAAATCAAATAAATTTTGATTTGAAGTACAAGTGTTTTAAGTCTTCTCAATTGCAAATGAATTATAAGGTCGATTACTGGCTTGCACTCCAGTTTTTTTTTTGTTTTTAAGCATCGCAACCCCACCTAAGAGAAGCGAGCACATCTGTTTTTCTACCCAATCGCTTCCGCCTAGTATGCCAACTGGCAAAGGGGAAGAAACAAAGCAACAATTAGCAGTTCCGTCCGCAAGCACCTCCAGAACTTCTCCGTCTGCAACAGCAGCCCTTAAAGTCAAAAGGGAAACATCGTCCCGGACTAAAACCGAATCATCCGCGTCCAGCCAAGAGGAATTGTTAAGGCACCTCTTAGTTCGAGGCCTAGTCCACTGATAAAAATAAGTCGCCCGCCGTCCAAAGCTAAATGCAAACATCCGATTTCTAAGCGAGCTAATACCAAAACGGCCTATCCTAGGTTATCAGAGGTCGAAAAATTATTCCATCTCAATGCGAAAACCAGCGGGGAGGCTCAGGCGGTTGTATCCAACCGTTGACGAACGATGGCTTCCGATCAGCCTAGGCCAATCTGACTGAGCGGTTTGAGAACCGAAAATTGTTAGTCAACAGCCAGCTCAAGGTTCTTTTAATTAATTAAGTAACTTCAGAGCACCGTTCAAGGTTGCTTAATAGCTGTGGAGTTATCTGAAATTAATATAGAAAACTAGGACTGTATCCTCGTGTACCTATGTTCGTCCAAATTACCCAAATTAACACTGTCCTTATGGGAACAGTCCATCTCGAGAAAAAACGACATCTCATCTTGGCTTGAGATGAAAGCCTTTCTCTTAAAACGCTATCGCACTCTAGAAGCGTAGAAGAGCTTAAGCAAAGCGCAAATACTCCGGCGCACTCCAGAATTGTTCACACAGAACCTCCTAATACTAGAAGGCTTAACTGATTTGAGAATAAGGTCCCTAACAAGCTGCAAGCCTGCAAATTGTGCTCCATGGAGAATCACCCTATCCGTCTGTGCCCACGATTTCTCCAAATGCCCGTCAGCGAACGGTCAACTTACATCAAACAGGAAATACTATGGTTAAACTGTTTTGCTAGGGGTCATCAGTTAAGGGATTGCACAAGTGTTCACAATTGTTTTACGTGCAAGGGTCGTCACAATACCTCTTGCATCGTAGTGACATTTCACAATTGGGCCATACGGTAGTCCCGACGCCAGAATCAACAGCTCCCTCCAATCAATCCATACAGTCCACTCCATCCCAACAAATGAATGTTCACAATTTGGTTGCAATTAACACCCTCGGTAACAGCACGGCTGTTATATATGTTCGCCATTTGGTTGTAAATTATACAGCTCGTGCACTGATCGACTCGGGATCAGTCAACATTTATTTCCGAGTGACTCTTCCACCTGATAAAGCTACCGTACAAATCCGTACAGGCACAAGTATCGGGATTAAATCGACTTAGGTCGACCTAGTCATGAGGTTTCTTCTCGGGACCTATTGGACAGCACTTTGTGGTGGCATGGACCGGAATGGTTACAACTACCACAAAACCAATGGACAGTTCCTGTTACGGTGCTTGAGACAGATATTAAACACGCGCAATGAAGTGCAATGTCTCACAGCCACCCTTCTATAATTTTCTGAAACGATTCTCCAGATTCGACAAGGAGTTATCGCATATGCCTGTTTCTTTATCCAGCGCTGTAGAAATCCAGCGATCCATCTCCCCGCCGTGCTCCGTAATGAAGAACTTACGAGAGTTCCGTTCCTACTTATCGAGTATACTTAACGCCAAGCTTATCCTAGGGAGTATAGCTGTTTGTTCGATAAGAAGCGAATTCAAGGATTAAGCAGCATTCTTAATTTAAACCCTTTCATCGATCAAAGGGGTATTCTACGATCCTGTGGACGGGTGAGAGCGTCAACCTCGTTAGGCTATGATAAGCGACACCCCATAATCATTCCAGCCAATTGTGATTTTTCACGCTTCCTGGTCCGATTTACCCACCTCATTTGTTTTCACGGAGGCAATCAGTTGGTAATGCGCCTCATAAGAGCCAAATACTGGATCCCAAAGATCAAGGTCCTGGTAAAACCAACCATAAATTCCTGCAAGGTCTGTGTAATACACTGTAGGCGACTCCAAACCCAAGTTATGGGCGAGCTCCCAAGGGCGAGATCAAGCTTTTTCCGACCCTTTACACAATTAGCAGTTCCGTCCGCAAGCACCTCCAGAACTTCTCCGTCTGCAACAGCAGCCCTTAAAGTCAAAAGGGAAACATCGTCCCGGACTAAAACCGAATCATCCGCGTCCAGCCAAGGGGAATTGTTAAGGCACCTCTTAGTTCGAGGCCTAGTCCACTGATAAAAATAAGTCGCCCGCCGTCCAAAGCTAAATGCAAACATCCGATTTCTAAGCGAGCTAATACCAAAACGGCCCAAAATATGACAGACGCGGCCTAAACCAAGTTTATTGCTGTCACTGATAGGCTAAGTCAGTTTGAGGCAAAAATAAACACTCCTGAAGGCTCTGACCCGTCTCTCTATACGTGCCAGGTCCGTCGGGACCAAGTGAGAGCCTTGTGGGACAAGGTTGAAAAAGAGTACGAGGTCAGTTCAACAGTAATCTCGGAAGCCGGTTCAATGGAAACCATTTCATTCGTGCAGTCCAATTGTTACTCGGTATATGAGAGATGCGCCGCTAAACTTAGCAAGCAAATCGATAATGCCAACGCCCAAAATAGACCATCCGCTCAGTCCACCATTCCGACATATGCTCCCACGGGCTGTCGCTCACCACCTTGCGACACAGAAATCTTTAGCGGAGATTACGTTGGCTTACATTTCGAGACCACTTTACCTCAATTTACATAAATAATCCTAGGTTATCAGAGGTCGAAAAATTATTCCATCTCAATGCGAAAACCAGCGGGGAGGCTCAGGCGGTTGTATCCAACCGTTGACGAACGATGGCTTCCGATCAGCCTAGGCCAATCTGACTGAGCGGTTTGAGAACCGAAAATTGTTAGTCAACAGCCAGCTCAAGGTTCTTTTAATTAATTAAGTAACTTCAGAGCACCGTTCAAGGTTGCTTAATAGCTCTGGAGTTATCTGAAATTAATATAGAAAACTAGGACTGTATCCTCGTGTACCTATGTTCGTCCAAATTACCCAAATTAACACTGTCCTTATGGGAACAGTCCATCTCGAGAAAAAACGACATCTCATCTTGGCTTGAGATGAAAGCCTTTCTCTTAAAACGCTATCGCACTCTAGAAGCGTAGAAGAGCTTAAGCAAAGCGCAAATACTCCGGCGCACTCCAGAATTGTTCACACAGAACCTCCTAATACTAGAAGGCTTAACTGATTTGAGAATAAGGTCCCTAACAAGCTGCAAGCCTGCAAATTGTGCTCCATGGAGAATCACCCTATCCGTCTGTGCCCACGATTTCTCCAAATGCCCGTCAGCGAACGGTCAACTTACATCAAACAGGAAATACTATGTTTAAACTGTTTTGCTAGGGGTCATCAGTTAAGGGATTGCACAAGTGTTCACAATTGTTTTACGTGCAAGGGTCGTCACAATACCTCTTGCATCGTAGTGACATTTCACAATTGGGCCATACGGTAGTCCCGACGCCAGAATCAACAGCTCCCTCCAATCAATCCATACAGTCCACTCCATCCCAACAAATGAATGTTCACAATTTGGTTGCAATTAACACCCTCGGTAACAGCACGGCTGTTGGTTGTAAATTATACAGCTCGTGCACTGATCGACTCGGGATCAGTCAACATTTATTTCCGAGTGACTCTTCCACCTGATAAAGCTACCGTACAAATCCGTACAGGCACAAGTATCGGGATTAAATCGACTTAGGTCGACCTAGTCATGAGGTTTCTTCTCGGGACCTATTGGACAGCACTTTGTGGTGGCATGGACCGGAATGGTTACAACTACCACAAAACCAATGGACAGTTCCTGTTACGGTGCTTGAGACAGATATTAAACACGCGCAATGAAGTGCAATGTCTCACAGCCACCCTTCTATAATTTTCTGAAACGATTCTCCAGATTCGACAAGGAGTTATCGCATATGCCTGTTTCTTTATCCAGCGCTGTAGAAATCCAGCGATCCATCTCCCCGCCGGGCTCCGTAATGAAGAACTTACGAGAGTTCCGTTCCTACTTATCGAGTATACTTAACGCCAAGCTTATCCTAGGGAGTATAGCTGTTTGTTCGATAAGAAGCGAATTCAAGGATTAAGCAGCATTCTTAATTTAAACCCTTTCATCGATCAAAGGGGTATTCTACGATCCTGTGGACGGGTGAGAGCGTCAACCTCGTTAGGCTATGATAAGCGACACCCCATAATCATTCCAGCCAATTGTGATTTTTCACGCTTCCTGGTCCGATTTACCCACCTCATTTGTTTTCACGGAGGCAATCAGTTGGTAATGCGCCTCATAAGAGCCAAATACTGGATCCCAAAGATCAAGGTCCTGGTAAAACCAACCATAAATTCCTGCAAGGTCTGTGTAATACACTGTAGGCGACTCCAAACCCAAGTTATGGGCGAGCTCCCAAGGGCGAGATCAAGCTTTTTCCGACCCTTTACACACACGGGTGCAGACTTTGCTGGACCTTTCGATATTAATAGATACATTGGTCGAGTATGCAAAATTAAGAAGGGATATGTTTGTGTCTTCGTTTTTTACTACGAAAGCAATTCATTTAAAAGCCACCACAGATTTTACGACGGAGAGATTTCTGGCAGCATTTGGCAGATGTACACAGATAATGGGAAAATATTTGTGGGAGCCGCATCCGTTCTTTCGAGAGACTTCGTGCAAGCGATCAAAAATTGTGTAGGCACTGCAATCCTCCTAGGGCTCCTCACGTGGGCGGATTATGGGAAATAGGTGTCAAAAGCTTTAAGACCAACTTCTACAAATCCACCTCATCCACAAAATATACGTTTGAGGAGTTCGTGACTGTCCTCTCAAAATTGAAGCCTGTCTTAACTACAGGCCAATCTCTCCAATGTCGGAAGATCCGACTGATTTTCTAAGTCCAGGCCACTTCCTAGTTGCTGAGAGAATGTTCATGCCTGTTCATTGCTAGTCTGACCATAGCATTGACTGATCCTTACTTAGTGTGAGAGAGTCACTTAGGGAGATGGACTCACTCACTGAGAGAGACTCTCTCACTAATACGATCCCAACTAAGCTCAGCACTCTCCTTATGGTCTCCTTTCCACCTCCATAGCTCCAACCAAAATAATGAAAACTCACTTTAAATTCAGAATTCATTATATGCAGCCGAATTATTTTGCTAATAACGTGATAATTAAAAAAACGACTGTTTTCCTTCCATCAAAACCTGAAGAATTATTTTTTGACGCCACCCATCAAACATACTTGACTATGTCTGCTTACTCAACATGTCCTTGCTGAGAAATGTTTCGCATTGACAATGAAACAGCTCAAAAGTGATTCGCTTCTCCAATCGAGCGGCTTTGCAATCGTTTTACAACCTCGTGATTGGATATCGCAAGTCGATCGTTACTGATTTCACCAGAGCACGCAGGGACTTCTTTCTCCGCCAGCAGCTGCTTAAGCTCTAATTTTGTCAACTTGATGATATCGGTGTAAAGCATTAATCAGAGTTCATTTGTGTAAACCCCCCTCCTAATTTGTAATCCTCTTTATATATTAATACTCGTCTTTCTTTTATTTTTTTATTTTTTCTAGCCATGTCCGTCTGTCTTTTTAGCAAAAATTCATATTGGCCTTCTGGCGTGACAAAAGCAGTGCGCTCGATAGAGACAGGGTGTATTGGTAAATACCACTTGCCATGTCAAAACTGCAGAAATATTTGCCTCCCCGCAATCTGTTAATTTGATCAGCAATCAAAGGCAGCGGATATTTGTCAGCGATGGTATTAGCATTAAGTTCACGATAATCAACACATAACCGATCGGTTCCTTTTTCTTTCTAACGATCGGCATTGGGCTTGCAGTGTGGGAGCAACTTAAACGTACGACAATTTGTTCTAACAATTTTACTTTATTTTGCTCGACTTCTTTGTCTTCTATGCTTCGCCTATACGGACGTCTTTGAGTCAAGCAAGCGATTTTTAAGTTCACCTGTGGTCACTCTGGTGTGAAGAATACCCTCAATAAATTTATCAGCATAGTTTTGCAACAATTCTATTATTATTCAAATATTTACGTAACCTTTACTTGGCACTTTTATTAATGGAGACTCCAAAGCCTATCAATACATATTATTTCAAAAACTTTACCATTATGAAATAATATGAAATAATATTTTTAAGCAGTACTGAACAATTTTGACAGTTACCAAGATTTGCATAATGCCATGCACAGAATATTCACCAATTCCCCTTATTAGAGCTTTTCAGCACAAGTAACTCGATAAGCATTCATATAGCACAGAGTAAATAAAACAAAATGGAACGGGCTCACCAAATTAATGCAGCATTTCACATTTGCAATGCTGTAATTATCCAGAAACTGAAGCCAAGCATCGTCAGAAGTTCCTCGTTGAGAGGCATGGTCCCACTTCTCATATCGGATCTGAGAAATCGCTTCCTTTACGATAAGGCATACTAGCACAACAGGAAGCCCCAAGCTTCGTTGGAGTCACAAACAATATTATTTTAGAAGAGCAGAGCACGTCTCTTCACTATGACTAGCACATTCAGAAAGAGGAGATTTGCCCGTACTCTAGCACACTACACATCCTCTTGTCATTTGACATTCTT
>NW_027212944.1:15000-17500 GCF_030788295.1 Drosophila virilis | reverse complement strand
GTATGTCTGCTAGTCTGTTGGCTACGAAAGTTGCAAATAAGCTGAGGTATCTTTGAAGCCAATAAGGGGTGACTTGAGAATCTGACCAAAAATTAACGCTCTCCACCTCACAATGTTGCCAACAGATGAGATGCGGAACTATTTTCCCCATATCGTGGGTGCGCACACAGATACAACATAGGCAAGGCTGGAACCATCCGCTAATCCATGAATTTTTTTTCTGGTATCTGGATTGGAAATCCTATCGAGGAATGTAAGTTTTATGTAATTCTAATAGGGTTTGTGAATAGCTTCGTCTCAATCCAACTTCATCCGCCACAAGGCTTGATGTAAAATGTTTGCTCTAGTTATCAAATAATCCTAACGGATCGAATAATCGAGTTCTCGAGAGAGTAATTGAACGCATTAGTTTTGGGATTCCACCACATTGCAAGAGTTTTAACTGATGCCGGCGGATCAAATTCTAGCAACGTTTCTTCACCACTTCCATTCAGCAAACTTGAAACCCCCAAGTCTTAGTATACCTCCAACTTGTTTGCGAATAATCTCCAGCTCTTAGAACTATTTGTCCTCGTCTGCCTCTTTGTCTTTCTGTCTGTCTCTCTGTCTGACTGCCTCTCTGTCTGTCTGTCTGTCTGTCTGTCTATCTGTCCGTCTGTCTGTCTGTGTGTCTGTCTGTCTGTCTGTCTGCCTGTCGGTCTGTCTGTCTGTCTGTCGTCTGTTTGTCTGTCTGCTCTCTGTCTGTCCGCTCTATCTATCTGTCTGTTTCTCTGTCTGTCTGTCTGTCTGTCGGTCTGTCGGTCTGTCTGTCTATCTGTCTGTTTGTCTGTCTATCTGTCTCCCTGTACTAACATTTGTAACGTTTATCCATCTCTAAAGTAATATATATCAATAAATAAATTTCTGGTCTGGGAGTTGGAGATTGAGCGCATTCACGTTCCCAATTGGAAGCGGCCGACTGGGCGAGTGAGTGAGCGGCCATTGAGTTGGAGTCGGAGTCTGAATCTGGAGTCGGAACCGGAGTTGGAACTGGAGTGGAGTGTCTCGATGTCTCGGTGCCTTGCTGTCTTGATGTCCTGCTGTCCTGCTGCCTAGCTGTCTCGCTGCCTTGCTGTCTCGCCGCCTTGCTGCCTTGCTGTCTCGCTGCCTCTCCTGCTCGCTCGTTCGCTCGCTCGCTTGCCTGCCAGCTCCTGGCAACCTGCTGCTCGATCCCCGATTCCCATTCGCATAAAGCCACTTACCCAGAACAGTCTTGTTCCTCTTAGCCGGTCGACGGATAATTGAAAAACTGAAAATCGTTAAAGTTAAAGTAAAAGTTAAACTAAATTATATTTTGAGACTCCGAGTAACGTGAAATAGTGGAATTGTGAAATAGCAATCAACGGAACAGTGAAATAGTGTGGACAGAGGAACTGAGAGAATAGTGGTCGAGAAAAGATAGAGGGAAAGGAATTGTACACGTGTACTTTTCTGTGCATTTGTGTATGTGCAACACTTAGCGCATGCGTATTTCATACGCGTATGCGTACGCGTGTCTCTAGTATATTCCTTTCTTCTTTCTCTTCCTTTGCTCTTTCATGCCGCATGTATGCATGCATATGTCTATACGCTTGCTAATTTTACAAACTTGTATACACATACGTACGTATGCGCACATATACGCGGCTGAGTTCTCTGTTTTTCGCCACTTTCTGCCGCCAGCCCTCGCCATAAACGTCACTGTTATTTGACATTAACTCGTACCTAACCTTCATCCTAACTTACTAAACAACGACTAAATATAACATAACCTAACAACAACAAACAATAAATTGCTGTGTGTTCATATTTTTTTTTCAACTATAATCAAATTACTCCGTCATCACATGCATATATGTATATCCATATGTAGATGTATATATACATATATATACCTCTATATATACATACACACACAACAAAAGAGCAATTTCCTTTTAACAACTGTCAAAAAATCACACACACATAACTTCATTGACACAAAAACACAACTATACAACTAAGCAAAAACAAAAAGGACACACAAGGTACTCAATTACTTTTCCATACATATATACATTTCTTTCCCCTCAATTGCCATAACCTAACAGCTCACCCAACACAATAACCCAATAAAACAACATATGCATGTGTATACATACATATGCTGTACAGATTAGCTATAATACAGTTGCCGTCGCGCACACATACATTCGCACTCATACACATATACGCTTACCCTTACACACTCACTCACTAAAAAGTGACACTTCTGTCTGACTGACTGACTGTCTGCCTGTCCGTCTGTCTGTCTGTCAGTCTGTCTCTCTGTCTGTCTATCTGTCTATCTGTCTATCTGTCTGTCTGGGTCTCTGTTTCTCTGTCTGTCTGTCCGTCTGTCTCTCTGTCTGTCTATCTGTCTATCTGTCTGTCTGTGTCTCTGTTTCTCTGTCTGTCTGTCTGTCTGTCTGTCTGTCTATCTGTCTGTCTGTCTCTCTGTCTG
>NW_027212944.1:0-5000 GCF_030788295.1 Drosophila virilis | reverse complement strand
CTGTCTGACTGTCTGTCTGTCTGACTGTCTGTCTGTCTGACTGTCTGTCTATCTGTCTGTCTGTGTGTCTGTCTGTCTGTCTGCCTGTCTCTCTGTCTGTCTTTCTGTCTATCTGTCTGTCTGTTTCTCTGCCTGTCTGTCTGTCTGTCTGTCTGTCTGTCTGTCTGTCTGTCTATCTGTCTATCTGTCTATCCGTCTGTTTGTCTGTCTATCTGTCTCCCTGTACTAACATTTGGAACGTTTATCCATCTCTAAAGTAATATATATCAATAAATAAATTTCTAGTCTGGGAGTTGGAGATTGAGCGCATTCACGTTCCCAATTGGAAGCGGCCGACTGGGCGAGTGAGTGAGCGGCCATTGAGTTGGAGTCGGAGTCTGAATCTGGAGTCGGAACCGAAGTTGGAACTGGAGTGGAGTGTCTCGATGTCTCGCTGCCTTGCTGTCTTGATGTCTTGCTGTCCTGCTGCCTAGCTGTCTCGCTGCCTTGCTACCTTGCTGTCTCTCTGCCTCTCGTGCTCGCTCGCTCGCTTGCCTGCCAGCTCCTGGGAACCTGCTGCTCGATCCCCGATTCCCATTCGCATAAAGCCACTTACCCAGAACAGACTTGTTCCTCTTAGCCGGTCGACGGAAAATTGAAAAAACTGAAAATCGTTAAAGTTAAAGTAAAAGTTAAAATAAATTATATTTTGAAACTCCGAGTAACGTGAAATCGTGGAATTGTGAAATAGCAATCAACGGAACAGTGAAATAGTGTGGACAGTGGAACTGAGAGAATAGTGGTCGAGAAAAGATAGAGGGAAAGGAATTGTACACGTGTACTTTTCTGTGCATTTGTGTATGTGCAACACTTAGCGCATGCGTATTTCATACGCGTATGCGTACGCATGTCTCTAGTATATTCCTTTCTTCTTTTTTCTTCCTTTGCTCTTTCATGCCGCATGTATGCATGCATATGTCTATACGCTTGCTAATTTTACAAACTTGTATACACATACGTACGTAAGCGCACATATACGCGGCTGAGTTCTCTGTTTTTCGCCACTTTCTGCCGCTAACCCTCGCCATAAACGTCACTGTTATTTGACATTAACTCGTACCTAACCTCCATCCTTACTTACTAAACAACGACTAAATATAACATAACCTAACAACAACAAAAAATAAATTGCTGTGTGCTCGTATATTTTTTTCAACTATAATCAAATTACTCCGTCATCACATGCATATATGTATATCCATATGTAGATGTATATATACATATATATACCTCTATATATACATACACACACAACAAAAGAGCAATTTCCTTTTAGCAACTGTCAAAAAATCACACACAACTTCATTGACACAAAAACACAAATATACAACTAAACAAAAACAAAAAGGACACACAAGGTACTCAATTACTTTTCCATACATATATACATTTCATTCCCCTCAATTGCCATAACCTAACAGCTCACCCAACACAATAACCCAATAAGTCAACATATGCATGTGTATACATACATATGCTGTACAGATTAGCTATAATACAGTTGCCGTCGCGCAACTAGCTCTATAGCGAGATCCACATACATTCGCACTCATACACATATACGCTTACCCTTACACACTCACTCACACTAAAAAGTGACACTTCACCTTTCCGCCCAACTCACCACCTTGCCCACTGGCACACTTTGAGCACGGATCGAGTAAGAAAGTGAGAGCGCACAATAGCGCAGCAGCAACACTGCACAACAACAACACTGTCTCTCTGTCTGTCACTCTATCTGTCTGTCTCTTTGTCTGTCTGCCTGCCCCTCTGTTTGTCTGTCTCTCTGTCTGTCTGTCCGTCTGTCTGTCTATCTGTCTATCCGTCAGTCTGTCTGTTTATCTGTCTGTCTGTCTCTCTGTCTGTCTCTCCGTCTGTCTGTCTGTCTATCTGTCTCGGTGTCTCTATTCCTCTCGATAGAGACAGGGCGTATTGGTAAAAACCACTTGCCATGTCAAAACTGCAGAAATATTTGCCTCCCCGCAATCTGTTAATTTGATCAGCAATCAAAGGCAGCGGATATTTGTCAGCGATGGTATTAGCATTAAGTTCCCGATAATCGATAATAATCGGTTCCTTTTTCTTTCTATTCAAATATTTACGTAACCTTTATTTGGCACTTTTATTAATGGAGACTCCAAAGCCTATCAATACATAGTATTTCAAAAACTTTACCATTATGAAATAATATGAAATAATATTTTTAAGGAGTACTGAACAATTTTGACAGTAACTAAGATTTGCATAATGCCATGCACAGAATATTAACCAATTCCCCTTATTAGAGCTTTTCAGCACAAGTCACTCGATAAGCATTCATATAGCACAGAGTAAATAAAACAAAATGGAACGGGCTCACCAAATTAATGCAGCATTTCACATTTGCAATGCTGTAATTATCCAGAAACTGAAGCCAAGCATCGTCAGAAGTTCCTCGTTGAGAGGCATGGTCCCACTTCTCATATCGGATCTGAGAAATCGCTTCCTTTACGATAAGGCATACTGGCAGCACAGGAAGCTCCAAGCTTCGTTGGAGTCACAAACAATATTATTTTTGAAGAGCAGAGCACGTCTATTCACTATGACTAGCACATTCAGAAAGAGGAGATTTGCCCGTACTCTAGCACACTACACATCCTCTTGTCATTTGACATTCTTCTCTGACTGAAAGTACTACTAGTGAGCACTTCAGACTAAATATCAAACTTTATGCTACACAACACAATCGGGCCACGCTCGGCAGAGACGAACTTCTTTGTCTCACACCATGGTTTCAGCTGATACCAGTGAACACCAACAGAATGTTCTTGTATGTCTGCTAGTCTGTTGGCTCCGAAAGTTGCAAATGAGCTGAGGTATCTTTAAAGCCAATAAGGGGTGACTTGAGAATCTGACCAAAAATTAACGCTCTCCACCTCACAATGTTGCCAACAGATGAGATGCGGAACTATTTTCCCCATATTGTGGGTGCGCACACAGATACAACAGCCATAGGCAAGGCTGGAACCATCCGCAAATCCATGAATTTTTTTTTCTGGTATCTGGATTGGAAATCCTATCGAGGAATGTAAGTTTTATGTAATTCTAATAGGGTTTGGGAATAGCTTCGTCCCAATCCAACTTCATCCGCCACAAGGCTTGATGTAAAATGTTTGCTCTAGTTATCAAATAATCCTAACGGATCGAATAATCGAGTTCTCGAGAGAGTAATTGAACGCATTAGTTTTGGGATTCCACCACATTGCAAGAGTTTTAACTGATGCCGGCGGATCAAATTCTAGCAACGTTTCTTCACCACTTCCATTCAGCAAACTTGAAACCCCCAAGTTTTAGTATACCTCCAACTTCTTTGCGAATAATCTCCAGCTCTTAGAACTATTTGTCCTCGTCTGCCTCTTTGTCTTTCTGTCTGTCTCTCTGTCTGACTGCCTCTCTGTCTGTCTGTCTGTCTGTCTATCTGTCTGTCTGTCTGTCTGTGTGTCTGTCTGTCTGTCTGTCTGCCTGTCTGTCTGTCTGTCTGTCTGTCTGTCTGTCTGTCTGTCTGTCTGTCTGTCTGTCTGTCTGTCTGTCTGTCTGTCTGTCTGTCCCTCTGACTGTCTTTCTCTGTCTGTTTGCCCTTGTCTGTCTGTCTGTCCGAATGTATGATGACCGGAAAGATCTCAGAGCCTATAAGATCTAGACACTTGAAATTTTTTATGTAGGTGCTCCTACTGCCTGCGCAGATCGAGTTTGTGTTCGATAATCGATAACTGACTCCGTTTATAAGCAATCGATAATAATCGATAACGATATTCTGTTTCTTGGCAATTTTGGTAAAATATAAGAGCTAGAGTCACCAAAATTGACATATAGCTTCGAAAATGGAATATATATATGCATTTGATGTTGGAAGAAAAGGGTTCAGGGTATCCCCTAGTAGCGAGCTAGAACCTCTTATCGTCTGTCTGCCTTTCTGTCTACCTATCTGTCTGCCTGTCTCCCTGTCTGTCTCTCTCTCTGTCTGTCTGTCTCTCTGTCGGTCTGTCTGTCTGTCTATCTGCCTGTCTGTTTGTCCATCTGTCTGCTATCTGTTCTCTTTCTTTCTGTCAGTCTGTCTGTATGTCTCTCTGTCTTTCTGTCTGTCTGTCAGTCCTCAGTTTGTCTGTCTGCTCTCTGTCAGTCCGCTCTATGTATGTCTCTTTGTATATCTGTCTGCCTGTCTGTCTATCTGTCTGTCTGTCTGTCTGTCTGTCTGTCTGCACTTCTGTTTGTCTGTCTCTCTGTCGGTCTGTCTCTCTGTCTGTCTGTTTCTCTGTCTGTCTATCTGTCTATCGTGTCTCTGTCTGTCTGTCCTCTGTTTGTCTGTCTGCTCTCTGTCTGCCCGATCTATGTATGTCTGTCTGGCTGTCTTTCTGTCTATCTTTATGTCTGTATGTCTGTCTAACTGCCCGTCTGCCTGTCTGTCTGTCTGTCTATCTGTCTGTCTGTCTGTGTGTCTGTCTGTCTGTCTATCTGTCTGTTTCTCTGTCTGTCTGTCTGTCTGTCTGTCTGACTGACTATCTGTCTGTCTGTCTGTCTGTCTGTCTCTCTGTCTCTCTTGCTGTCTATCTGTCTGTCTTTGGCTCTGTTTTTCTGTTTGTTTGTCTGTCTGTCTGTCTGTCTAACTGTCTGTCTGTCTCTCTGTCTGTTTCTCTGTCTGTATGCCTGTCTGTCCCCTCTCTCTGTCTGTCTGTCCTCTGTTTGTCTGTCTGGTCTCTGTCTGTCCGCTCAATGTATGTCTGTCTGGCTTTCTCTCTGTCTGTCTTTCTGTCTTTCTGTCTGTCTGTGGCTCTGTTTCTCTGTCTGTCTCTCTGTCGGTCTGTCAATCTGTCTGTCTGTTTCTCTGTCTATCTGTTTGTCTGTCGTCTCTCTGTCTTTCTGTCCTCTGTTTGTCTGTCTGCTCTCTGTCTGTCCGATCTATGTATGTCTGTCTCGCAGTCTCT